>NC_057807.1:451811432-452111120 GCF_018294505.1 Triticum aestivum | reverse complement strand
GGGCGAATCGTTTTTTTTGCCCGGACGCACTTCCTTGCATGCAAAGGTGTAGCTGGTAGGTCCCAGCAGTCAGGGGGGAAACATTTTTTTCGTGAAATACGGTGGCCCGTACGGTGGGTCCCCGCTGTCAGGTGGAGGAATAATTATTTTGCACGTAATAAGGAGGCACTTCCTTGCGGCCGCCGTGGACCCAGCTGTCAGCCTCTCCACATACAGTACTCTTCTGATGGAAGTCGGTCGTTGACCACATTGACCACGCCGCGCCGAGAGCACCACGGCGGTGGACGACGGCGAGGCCTAGGAAGGGGACGACGCGGAGCTGGGGAAGACACGGCAGTGGAAGCCCGCGCGGAGAGGAGTATGAGGGTTCACTGTTCGGCTGCGGTGTGAGGCTGCCGTCGCCCCAGAATAACAGGGGGTGTGGGTGAGTAGAGGGATGCCCTGGCCAGCGGTGGGAGTAGTAGGGGGCGCTGAGACCTGCGCGGCAGCACAGCCAGCCACGGGAGGCGGGAGCAAGCGGTCCCGCCAGTGCTGCTTTGGCGGCTGGAGCAAGAAGATTGGAGAGTGAAGAAACACGACGGCCGTTGGATTGACATCCAACGGTTACGTCTGCTAGAATCGTTTGTTGATGTATATAATAACTAAAAAAAATCTTGCATACGCGTCAACTAAACAGGCCCACAAGTTAGACCACTCCTTCTTTTTTTAATAATTTATATATAGCTCATGGTAACTTCTTATGCAATTTATTGCAGTCGTTTTTTTGGTTGGCGAGGGCCAATTACGCATATTTCTGTGGGTTCCAAACTATTTTTAATACCGAAATGTCGAGCTAGATTTAAAGTACTTTGAAGATATATTTAAATTAGGTTAATGCCCAGTGAAATAGGAATCTGAAAATGTGAAAAAAAATTATAAAGTAATTGCCAATTTGTCATCTGTTTTTATATTCACAACCCATTTCATATTACTTTCAAGATTTGCAGGCGTCTTGAAAGAGTTGCAGCCCATTAGGGCAAAGAAAAATAAGTAGGCCTGGATTGGTTATTCTTTAGAAAAAATAAACTGGGCTCATTTTCACAAAGAAAAAATAGTTGGGCTGGTCACATGGTGAACATAAAATATAAGCCTGGGCTAGACGGGCCACAACCCAGTTCAAACCCTGCTCCGTCTCAGCAATAACAAAAAAATACTGATCAAGCAGCTACGTCCCAGGTGTCAGCCGATCTTGTGCTGTTCTCTTGTCTATTGACTATATACGCTCACAATGTCGTGGGTCCCAGATGTCAGGAAAACACTAGGAGGAAGCATTTTATTTTTCCATACGCTGACGTGGTGGGCCCCTACCGTCATCCTATCCACGTACTTCTGCCGATTCCTATTGTTTGTTGACCATGTTGACAACGTGAGAGGGCGGCGCCGCGGCGAGCGCACCAAACCGTGCGGAGGACATCGACGTTAACGATTTAGGAGACGGTGGGGCAGCGATGCATGCGCTGAGGCGCAGCCAGCCGTGGGAGGCGGAAGCAGGCGGCCCCACCGGCGCTGGTTTAGTTTTGGCGGCTGGAGGAAGACAGGACTGATGAAACATGACAGACTGTAAAAGTAGCAGCAGTACTTAACAACCTTAACTGAAACCAGCAGGGGCACTTAACAACCAAAGCTGAAAGTAGTATGAGTACTTATACAGGTTCAACCATACAAAGCACGCCTCGAACAGTGCTACTTTTCCTACAGTTAACCAAGGGTGAGGCCGCCAAGCCCCAGGACAAGGCCCAGGCGCCACCCCGTTCATCCACAACCTTCTGAAAGCGGCTTCATCTCGCAATGTGGTCAATAAACAGGATATTCGCTTTAGAGCCATGGAAAAGCACGAACATAATCTTCTGTCCTATTCTCCAAGATGGACGGGCCTTCATTATTTGAGACCACCCATGAATAAGTATCTTTTCACCTCCAAGGGGAATTGAGTAGGTCGACATAAACATCATGTTGTGACCAAGCGCAAGTCTGACCCGACCATTGTCAGACATCTGTATAGGAACAATAGAACTGGGCAGTTTCTGTTTCAAGAAGATCACAACTGTAAAACTGTGTATAAGCAATAGTTTATGAACAACATATATAACAGAAAACAGCTCATACCATAAGTTTCTCGACATAGTTGGACCTGTTCAACGAGTGCAGCAGTGGCACACATATCCCACGTGGCCTTCCACCATTGAAACGCCCCTCAAGGACCTCAAGACAATCAATAAAGTGTAGGTACTTGTGGATGTCGTCCCAGTCAACTTCAGTGTCATCAGTAACAGCCGAGTTACTACAGAATAACAAACGAGCAGCCTGCTTAACTCTGAAAAAACCTACATGTGCCACCAATTATAAGAAAATATTAGTTAGAAGTAGCATCTTCGTGAGAGATTCATTGCTACTTCTAAAGTTAAATTGTGATTAGTTAAACAGAATAGGTGGATTAAGAAGTAATCGAGGCAACAAGCAAGAACCAGATACAAAACTAACATGGATGAACAATTGGAACGACGTCGGGGTGGAAGATCGCAGTGAAGATGAGACCAGGTTCTGCTATTTCCATCAACATTCGTGCGCCAACTTTCAGTCCATAACACTTGAGAAAGTTTATCTAAGTTAGGCCATAAAAAAAGCAACGATCTTCTTGGTTCATGAAGCCAACTCGGAACTTATATCCATGGCTTGTCTTCACTGTGACCATTAAACTAGTGTATTCAGTTATGGCAAGGCCGAGCATCTTTGTGTTCTGGAAGAGCAAATAATGCACTGCAGGAAAAATAATATGAGAACACAATGTATTCCCTATCCAAATCTAGAAATATCTTCCTCCTTCATGTCAGTGTTGACCATCGTACTAGTAGTACCTTTTATCCAAATATAGCAATCCAAATTTCCAAATTAGTTGACAGCATGTTCAAAAAAACCCCACCCTCCTAGATAGAAAAGAGGATTCTAGGAACATATTGTGCGCGTTTCAAAATCCTGTGTTAGGATGAGAAGGAACAAGTGTGGCGTCTCGCCGAGGGCGTAGAAACCTATAGGGTACTCGCACTTTGGGCATTGCAAATGAAACACACTAGATTCAGTAGGAAGAAAAATGCATCAACGGCGGTGGCTGCCATCCTAGGATTACCTGCGACCAAGGGACTTGGATTTATCGAGGATGGATGAAGAATTCGTACCTGGTTCTCCATGAGAAAACCCTATGCAATCGCCAAGAGGGGTTTTTCTCTGAACAAGCAGACAAGGGAGAAGGAGATTCAGGCCCAGTGAAATATTGCTGCTTCGTCCATCCAGCTTACTGCTAAAGCCGGAAAGGGGGGGGGGGTTGTGATTTGACGGCTCATTGGGCATTACTACGACGCTACAACCAGGGTGTGTCTACCGTGTAGTTGTGCACTCTAATTTGTGCATATGGCACGTGGACCCCGTTGCCTGTTACCCCACATATCAGCGAAAGGAAGTAGAAAGATAGGAGTAACTAGTTACATATAAATATATATTTTGACAGAGAGAAACTCCCTCTGTAAAGAAATATACAAATCTTTTATATCACAACTTTATACATAAGAAAAATCAAGGGGAATATATATAACATATATAATTATAAAAACAGAGTTGTTTTTAACACAGTATAGATGAGTTGGTGATGATGGTGTGCCTGCCGTCCTGCAATATAGGCCGTCCGATTTATATCTGACGGATAGGAAGGAAACTATGGCAATTTTGCAAAAAGGTACCCACACACCTCTCCACATTTGCAAATAAGGCCTTTCCCTCGTTCATCCTTTTCTCTCACAAGATAAAATACTCATACAAATGCATCTTGATGTTACGTGCAACGCACGGGCATTATGGGGGTTCAACTTTTTTTATGGGGTTCAACTGAGAATATAATACTCAGACAGGCTCACGGTTCTGGACTTTGGGCCGCAAGCCCACCCTGCATGTTTGGGGGCCCATGTGTTCTACCTCAGCGCTTTTCATATTGCAAGCGATCGTTACGACGCTGGTTTTAGATGCTGTTGCAAGGCGAATACACAAAATTGAATAACGCACGACAACTGTTGGAATGAAATCGAACGACAGTTCCTAACTAGCAATCAGAGTTGCAATTCTATCAACGATATACCATGTGATAAATAATACCGTCGTACTACTTATACATACAGGACACTTGTTTCACCATGCCAGATTATTACATCAAAATCTCTCGGAGGATAGATCAGTTCGGCAGTTGCGTGCTGCTACTGAAGAATTTCAAAGTTGATTTGGACCAGCTCTCCTTGCCGAGAAAGTTTGATTTTGACATCATCCCCTACCGCAAGATATGATTTAGATTTGAACCTTGACCATCCTTTAGCATCAATCATCATGCGACCATCCTTTGTACTTACGGTATATTGAGCAGGTTCATTCACACCAAGGCTGCCCATGGTAAGAGAAACTCGGCCACGGTCGCCCGGATTATTGAACGACTCCCTTGTTGCTCTAGGAATTCTCTGTTTGCAAACAAGAAGACATACCCAAACAGTTAGCTCAACACAGTGAATCATGTGAAACAACATGAAAAGAAAAAAGAACGAAGCACTTGGGCGGCCAATGCTTACCAAGAAGGTGGACATGTCGGTTTTCGTAAGGACTTTAGTATATGAAGTGCAAACTACAGCCCAGTCTATTGTCAGTGCAACTGCACGTGCCGGAGCAGATGCAAGTGCAAGTGTTGGTGCAGGTGCCGAAGCCGCCGCTGCTGCCGGAGATGGTGCTCCTTGTAGAGCTGGTGCCGGTGTCGGAGCAGGTGCCGGTGTCGATGCCTGATCCTCCGGTAGATCAGACTGATCCGCTGACGTGGTCGGTGCCCAATCCTCAGCTGGATCAGACTGAGCTGCTACCACTGTCAGTGCTAGAGCAACTACAGGTGCTCGATCCGTTGCTGAAGGTGGTACCGATGTGCAAGACAGCCGCGATCGTGTCTGGTCTGCTATGATCAGCTTTCTAACTTGACTAGGATCCGTGACCTTGATCCAGTCTTTTTCTTCATTTTTTCTAAACGTGAGAAGGACTAATTGTGGCGTTGTTGTTAAACCAAACTACAGTTCATCATAGGGATTCAGCTTGTACTCATACAACAGACTAATCCAATTTTTTCCAGTAATATAAGTGATGGATAGTGCCTTCATTACTGACATGACATAAGAAGTCAAACCTGCAAAAATAGCCATCGTAGAGCAAACCAATCGGTTTATTCTGTGATGAATGTCACATGGCAAAACCTACATCATAAAATTGCAGGAAAAGAAAAGACAGTAAATCAATAAGATTTACTTGATGTGACACGAGTGAATCCTTACCAGGAAATCACTATGTTGAAGTACTAAACAGAAGATTGATCGTCCAACTACGGCTGGCATGCAGGGGCCCCTCCTACTCCCACAAGCAGGACAGTCCAAAGGTCGTGACAAATCGTATGGACCGAACATCCATGGGACTGGAAATCCTGGTGGGTGCGATAAACCTTGCAATGCATACAGATATTGGAGTGTAGCCATAATTGATAAACTGTCCTCACAAAAAAGATGATCTGGATACTTCAAAATATACAGACTGAATTGAGTGGACAGACATTAACATAGACCGTTCTCAGGACTGACCACACACCAAAAGCGGCAGTACTAATAAACAATACAGGGTTCACAAACACAAATCAAGTACTGAACAATAGTACTTACTACAAACAAGCAAAGTTGCACTAATTAAACTCTGCAGACTATTTATTGCCACCGACCTACGGGATGAACCCCGCATAACTGACCAGGCCATGGACTTCGTGAGAGATGTCTACATGCACCATCACCATCTTGTCAACCTTGGAGAACCTAACAGAGTGGTCTTTCCACTCATAAACATGATGATGAAGATAGGCCGCATCAGATTTGTTGGGAAGCTTTAGAAGAACCACACCCTTTGTAATCGAAGGCACAGCCAGGAAATTGTTGTGGTCAAGTACAGCCTCGAGAACACGCCTGGCAACAATGCTACAGGAAAACACTAGTTCAGGACACGTGGCGACAAGGACACAACAGTTGGATAGTTTAGCAGTAGAAATCATCCCCAGGTCTTCCAGTTCACATGGCATGACTTTGAGAACTTCATCTCCACCGCGGACCTGGTTCTAATTCAAACAGAAACCATATTTTATTACTACCCCCGTTCAGAAATATAAGATGATTTGTTATACTCCATATATGACTACATATACGCACAAAAATGAGTGAACAAAGACACTAGAACATGTCTTCAAAGGCATGAGAGCAGAGGGATTACTTGTAATATCCATAACACAAGTTACCGAGGCAAATATACCCTCTTCAAAGGTAGCATTTGATGTTCATAAAGTACTCCCTCCGTCCCAAAATTCTTGTCTTAGATTTGTCTAGATACGGATGTATCAGGTCACATTTTAGTATTAGATACATCTGTATCTAGACAAATCTAAGACAAGAAATTTGGAACAGAGGAAGTAGTTGAAAGTAATCTATAAGAAATCAGTGTCAACCTCTCGCATGTTTTGGTCAAAAGAGGAATTTAGAACCGTCATTTGGCACATTAAAATCACATGCAAGATCACCCAGAAAGTTGTACTACCAGTACTAGTACTACATGTTAGATGAAAAAACACGATCAAGATTAAGAAAAAGATCGTCAACAAGAGACATTACCTGGACTTGCTTAACGAGGGATCCCGGAGAGGGGGGCTTGGACAGGGCGATGGCTTTGAGCTTGTCTGCGGTAGTCTCGGTGGGGTGCTTGCGCTTCTTCGTACCATGAGCCTCGACGGTTTTGGCCAGAGCCATAGACATCACGTCGGCCGGTGCTCCAGCGTCCATCCAAGAGAGGAAGCTGAGAGAGAAGAGTGAAAGGAGGAACGAGATGAGGGAGAAGCGAAGCGAGTGGGGGTTTTCTTCAAGAGAGGAAGCTGAGAGAGAAGAGTGAAATGACGGTTGCTTCGTCCGTCCAACTTACTGCTGGAAAGGAGGGGTTTTTGTGATTTGACGGCTCATTGTGCATTACTGCGGCGCTTCGATCTGGGTAGTCTACCGTCACTCTACTACGGAGTAATTTAGTGCATGGCTGGTGGACCCAGGTGCTGGCTGTCCCACACATCGGCGAAAGTGAGTAATTTAGCGCATGGCTGGAGGAGGATCCGCACGGTAGATCATGTCCACTGTTTTTCTGAAGAAAAAAATGATTACAGCAAGCGTTTCCACTCTTACGACGGAGGAGTGCAAAATACGGCAGCCACTTGAACATACATAGTGCTCCTACTACTAGGCATGTGCAGTGGTTCATACGTCAGTAGTACTAGACAATCTTGTTGCTAGTGTAGTAAGATATGATGATAACAAATGATGTTGTGCGCATGTCAACTACTCCTATATGTAACATAGTACCGCTTTTTTGACTGTCTGGTCGAGAATGAACGGTGAGATCAATGTTAAAAGAAGTAGGTCTACAGCGCACGGAGAGTATGGTGCTACAGTACTCCACGAAACATGAACCATATGAAGCACAAATAGTGTTAGGCAGGGTGTATGAAGGGGAATTCCGTATGAAGGGTGCACGGGATGGGAGCAAAAGTTCCCTTCTCGACCCACTTTTGGGTGTTTGGCACAGTGCATGAAGGGTGCATGAGTCCACACTAGTAGGTTAACAAAAATACACGAAGAGGAAACAATTATATTGAGATGAGAATGCAACCAAACACACCCACACGCTTTGTGCTACAGTGACTGATCTGCACCGTCTGAGTTTGATCCAACGGTCATGTTGCGCCGAGACATGGACATGCCCATGCAGAGGGCGCCTAAACACCACCGAAGTCCCTCTGCTTCTCGAGGCGCACGACGTTGGTGATGCAGGGTGCAACCGCCCGCAGAGCCCGCTCCCGGTCCATGGGAGCCAGCTCGTCAAAGACGGCGTCCAATGGCACGAATGGATTCTGGTGACGGAGCCCTGAAAGGATTCGCTCGGCAACGGCGACGATAGCCCGCAACCCCTCCTTGTCCAGCTCAGCCCCCACCATCACGCGGAGACAGCTCAGCTCCTCGGAGATATAGGTGAAGAAGGAGACCAGGTCAGGAAGCCGCAGCTCGTTGAAGTCGACCAGGTGGTCGAACGGGTTTAGCCCGACGGCCGGCATCGTCGTGCTGGCACGACGGTAGGCATCGTGCAGCCGCAACATGTGCTTGGCAACTTGGTTCACCAAGTGGCTCAGGCGATCCTGGACCTTGTCATGATCGGCCCGCTCGCGCTCCAGCCGGCTCCCCTGACGGCCTATCGTATCTCCCGCTTTCTGCAGCAACGCCGCCGACGCCTCGAGCATCTTTGTGGTGGACGCCTGCCGCTTTTGAATCTCCATGAACTCCCGCACATAACGGAGGAGCATGGCACTCCTATCCTCCTTGAGCTCATGGAGCTCCACGTCCTTGGCCCTGAGCTCTGCATCCTTGGCATGGAGCTCCTGAGTCAGGCGCCTCACCTAGGACTCCGTGATCTGCTGCGCCGCCATGGCACCAGGTAGAAGCAATGGGGAGAGTAAGCAAAGGGGGGGAAACGGCTGAAAGGCAATGCAATCTACGGGAAGGCGGAGGGAGGCAGGGAGCCACCCGAGGAGCGGGGAATCTTTTGGTTTTCACCACGGGAAAACACCAGTCGATGACTTCTCACATCAGGGAGTAGTGGGTTTTACAGGCGGACTCATAGTGACTAATTGCTGCCGCACCTGCTCCCGTCAATCAAAAAATTAAAAATCCTGCCGCGCCTGCTCCCGTCAATCAGAAAATAAAAAATCCTGCCGCACCCAAACACCAGAGCAACGCTGCGGTGGGTATTTAAATTTACCTGCCAGCAAGTAGATAAAAAAAGGGGTGAAAAAACAAATGTGGCGGTGGCCTAGCTAATCGGTCGAACTAGCCCAACTAGCTAGCCACCATGCTTCACTGATGTACTCAACGGGAAAGGTGGTCTTTCGTGATTTGATGACTCATTTACTTGCTTTGGCGCTACGACCGAGGAGGACCCAGAAAACGCGCGGTAGGGCGCCCACGTCAGGAAGAATATATGCGTGCACCACCCGGGAGGACCCAGAAACTGCGCGGTAGGGTGTGCCACGTCTCGACACAGAGGAAAAATGTGCGTGTAAAAATATACTCCCTCCGTCTAGGTGTGTAAGTCATCTTACGAAAATCAAATAATCCCAAAACACTTAGGCGCGGTGCATTAACTTCTATCCCGTTTCTTGTTTCTTGACATATCAACCAATAAGAGATGAGGGGTGTGCATGCTTTTAATGATTTGAGACTACCAAACACGACATGCAGTGGTTAGTTCATTGCATGCAATGTTATTAATTAGCAAATAAACATTAAGGTCTCTCGTTTTCCCCTCCTCCTTGGTCACGGTGACTTACTCACCTAGACGGAGGGAGTACTGTATTAGACGTCGACAGTAACTCTAGTACCTATGGTTCGACCTCGGGACCCAGACAGTCGGTCGAAAACACCCCACTAGCCACACAGCTTCATCATGCAAACGTGGCATGGAGGATAGATGTGGTTAGCTCCGTCTCGACCAGCCACAACATCTCTTGTTCTAGGCGATTCTTCTATTTTCCAAGATTTTTGTTGTTGTTGTAATAACACCACGGCAAGCTAGCGCCGCTCTTCGTGTGTGCCCGTGCAAAGGTTAGATGATGGAGAGAAGAGAGATTGAGAGCGCAGACCTAGGACCCACCAGTAAGTGAGAAAACGGTCATGCACGTGTTGACGAGGCACTCCCTCTACTCTACTCAACGTAATACTGTATAAAATCAAGTTATGGGAGAAAGCCAACAACCGTTGTTGTTTCAGGCTATCGACTTACGCTTTTTAGTCCAGGTTGCCAGTTCGAATCTCCTCTTTTAGATTTGTTAGTTTTAGGTCCAAATTTGATTAATGACAAGTGGGACCCCATGTGTTGTTCCGATATTTCAGTGTAGGATGGTTTTTTTTGAACAAACACTTTGCGCGGTTAGACAAGTAACGGCATGAGTTACACGTATTTTGCAAGTTTACGAACAAAAATGACAGCGGCATATAATATCACATCCACCCCGCAGCTTAGATACCATGCTGATACGAGTTTTTACACTGTTGGAAGTGAGATCCAATGGCTTGGGAGTAGTCTTTGTAATTATGCGCAATTTCCAAACTCTCCAAAGGTTTTTTGCAAATAAAACATTCAGGCCTCGTGTGTGCCGCTGCATCTTCAATCCAACGGCTCCCCGTTGCTCATATTAGGTGCTCCCCATAGCTTAATTACCCGCTACGATGATATGAGCATCTAGGTCGTCTGATCAGTGATCAGATGGCACATGCGTAGTACTTGTACTTTCTGCGCATTTCCCAAACTCTATCAGCCGTATATTGCAAAAACATTCAAACCTCCTACTGTGGGCCGTTAGATCTCAGTGAACTCGTATCACCATAGAATCTACGGTGCGGGAACACCTCATATACTCCCGTGTGAGAAAACATAAGGTACTATCGCAGCTTGGATGCTACGGTGATACGAGCTTCGAGGTCGTTTGATCTGAGATCCAATGGCATCTGAGCAGTCTTTGTGCTTGTAAGCAATGGCCGAACTCTTTTGGGGCTTTTCTGCAAAAAAACATTCGAACCACTGAGGAGATGTTGGGTCACAAATCCAACGGCTCCGAAGAGCTTGTATCACCAAAGCATCTAAGGTGTGGTAGCACATGATATTCTTACATACAGGATAATATGATGTCCTCCTTCATCTTAGATGCTACGGTGATATGAGCTTCGAGGTCGTTGGATATGGGACCCAAGGGCATCTGAGTAGTTTTTGTACAAATCGTGTGCAATTCTCAAACTAATCAAGGTTTCCTGTTAAAATATTAAGACACATCATGTGAGCTGCTATATCTCAGATCTACAAGCTCTAAGCAACTCGTATCGGCATATAACATCTAAGGTATGGGGGCACATGATATTCTCCCGGGGAGGAGGGGTGGGGGGTGCATAACCAATCGGTGGTTGGGAGGGTGGGGAAAAATATAATCTAAACAACCCTAAACAGAGTTCCACAATTTTATCTAAGGTCGAGCGGTTGACCCCCGACAATCATAGCTCCGCCTAAACACAACATTTGCATGTACTGTAGTACTAGACTTAATATTCATGTTTCAGTCTCATGTTCATTTTAAATATTGAACCGAGGACCATGCAAGTCTTACATTTTACTCCATTCGTTCCTATAAATATTATTTTTTTAGAGTTTTCAAATGGACTGGTACATACAGATGTATATAGACATATTTTAGAGTCTAGATTCACTCATTTTGCTCCGTATGTAGTCACTTGTTGAACTCTCTAAAAGACTAATATCTAGGAATAGAAGGAGTATTTTTGAATTCGTGTCATACATGCATGGTTTGGAAAAATAGATGCACTATACTTATTGGATTGTTGTTGTGTTCGTGCGTGTGTGTCTGTGTGTGTGTGTGTGGTCATATGCTTGATACATACAAAGTTTTCTCACCTCCATATTGTTCATCTTTTAAATTTGAATTTGCATTGGAAAACTTACTAGGGATACCATGAAATGTGAAATCCACATTGAGATCACTATATCACAAACTCACTCTAATTAAACAACTCGTCATAAATCAATTACCACGTTAAGATTAGTATTTGCAAGGAAAATATAGGTATTGTAATACACATAGATTCGTTCGGCAATTTAAAAGGTTCCTTTTGTATTCTCGAATGGTAGGACCCAACGGCGTACCAGCCAGACCTTGGCTCCTGTTGATCCTAAAAAAGTAAAAAAAATGGGCTTGTGTCCTTCGGTGGCATGTGTGGTACGCACATTAGGCAACCCCAACCAGTCGAGCCTCAACGTTTCAATTCGAAATATCTGGCGGCCAGAATTCCAGCCCTAGGAAATTCCCATCATGTCCCCGGTCCATAATGACTACCGATGAACAACGGAGGGATGCTTTAGTAACTAGACAACGTCACCTACCGTGCCGAGCATGGTTCAATTCCCTCGGTCGCCGCTCGTCAAGGTCACCCGTCAACTGCATTGCCTACTACTACTACTACACCAGGATGAGCACAAAATTGAGCCCGTTTGTTCTTGCCTAGTACTTGAGTTAATATATCAGGCAATGCACTGCTACGGAAGGATTATCCTTTTACTCTGCATATATAACTTGTCTGCAGTCTAACTAAGCAAAATGTTTGACCAAATCCTTTCTTAAGAAATACAACAGGACAGATGTACGGCTTGAAAATTTATTGCATGATGTAGGTTATGATATTGTTTCGAATCCTGGATCTTAAATTTCAGAAAATCCAAAAGTGAGCATGAATTCTTGAAACTGAGCATGGTCACGTGATATGGCACAAATATTACTTCATAAGTTTTTTCTTCAATTTGAGACAAGCTGCTTATGACAAGTTGCACAAATGAAGAGCCAAGGTATTATGGAACAAAGACCTGTCACGTTAAGGCGAACGTTTTCACTATTGAAACTGTGGGCGTTTCGTGCTGCCACGAGTCCCCGCTTCTCATCGGCAAGTGCCGTCCGAGCAAGCATGTGATGAGTAGATGGGAGGCATGCGAGCAGACGCTGCGCCGGCTGACGGTGAGGCGTGTGAGTAGACCGCTGTGCAGGCTCATCGGGAGGCGAACCCTTTAACCAGGCTCCGCCGCCCCACCTTCGTCCCAACTGCTCCCACTTTTAATGTCGCCGGTGCCGCAGTTTAAAATCAACCCCGCACTACCCGGTATCGCTACAATCTTCTCTCTTCCTCTCTGATTCTCCTGTCGTCTACCTCCAACTAGCCTGAGCTAAATGTATGCCATGCCGCATCACGATGGTCCGCCCTTAGTGTTCCAGTTTCCTGAGGAAGACACCTAGCCGGTGTCTCAAGAACATAAGGCGCTTCGGGACGAGCTTGAACTGGCCTTGCGGGAAGATGTCACGCCTGTCCCCGCTCCCGTTCCGGCTCCCGTTGCCCCGACTGCACCAGCGCCCATCCCCGTGGCATTGATGGGCTGTGAGCCGCACATTGTCGCCGAGTTTGATCCCACGAGGTTCCACGAGGTCCCCGCTGACTTTCACGCATCCGTGCACCTGCCAGCGCATGCACCTGCGCGTGCACTGACGCGCACGCCCGTGCCAGTGCCCGTGCACCTGCCAGCGCATGCGCCTGCGCGTGCACTGACGTGTGTGCCTGTGCTGGTGCCCGTGCACACGAATGTCTCCGCCGCGCCGTTGACAGCGCGTGTCCCCGCGCGGGTGCCAGTGCCCCCCTCAGCGGCATGGATGGCCGCCGTCGACCGTTTCCTTGCACCAACGCCAGTCGCCTCCTCCCGCCAGTTGACCCGCTCCGAAGTCCAGAACATTTTGGCCTTTCTTGAAGCTAGTCCAACGTCCAGGAGTACGCCAACAACAGCGCAAGACACCACCATCGCTGTCGGTCAGTGGCCCGATGACACACAGAGCACGGCAGGGGAGCCGCTTCCCACTGCAAGACGCCCCCGCCGCCGCCGCGTAATCTAAATTTGCCATGAAAAACGTTCGGATTGCCATGCTTAAAATCCGAACGTTTATCATTTCCATTTATTTTATATCGATCGTCGTATAATTTAAAGTCGGAGTCAGACTGAACGAAATCTATGGTTTGATCGATTGAATGTTCTGCCATAGCCGTATCAAATTAAATATAAAACGTCATCAAGCCACATGTATTCCTTGTCATCCAATGACCTAGATTGCTTCAATATCGAGCGCTCAACATGTTTAGCGTGCAGTTAATTTCATGCCAAAAATAGTGCTAATCACATAATAACACGCAAATAATATCCTACTTAATATCCGCATGCACTTAATATACTTCCAAATTAACGTGCATTTCACGTACACACTGACTAGTGCTGCTAGTACATGAAACTGGTGCCGTGACTTGTGAACGCGTCCAGATATGGTCAACGGCAACATCGCCCGCGAGTTCTTCGTGTTTGCCCGTGCGTCTAAACGCAGAAGGGGAGGAGAGAGAGAGACCACACATGGAACCCACCAGTAAGTGAAGGCGAATAGTACTAAAAAAATATTACATGTTATCCATTAAATAGGCTGTGGTAATATAAAAACAGTATGTGAACAAAGGGGGGTACAACAAACATTGCTGTTCTACGTATGTTGTCTATTGACGTGCGGCTTGAAGGCCCGGTCGCATGTTCGATCCTCGTCCTTTATTTTTTTAATTTGTATATGGGTCCAAATTTGTTTCATGACATGTGGGCCCCTCGGTGTGTAGTTTGTAGCACTTTAATTTGTGGGTCGAATTTTGTTCCATTCCAAGTGGACTATCAGTGTGTAGTTTTGTAGCTTATTTATAATAATTAAAGAGAACAACATAGTTTTTTGCAATAATACCATGGTGCGATGTTGAAGGTGAGAAAGGACATGCGAGAGAGCGATGACCAAGTCAAAGGGAAATCAACTAGGGGAGTTGCGGGGGTTGCAACGGTGTTTGGAGTAGTTGTGGGCCGAATGCTACGAAAATATAATCTAAACCGATCAGAATAAATGCCTACACAAATTAATCCAAGGTTGGAGTGCCACTCGCAATGTAAATAGCTCCGGCTTTGCGAGGGATGGAGAGGTAGTAGCTTCAATGCGTGGAAGATACAGTGTGAGAAAGCAAGGTCAATCGAGAGACATATAGATAGAGAGACAAAGTGAGTGTGGTCCGACATTACAGATATATATATATATATATATATATATATATATATATATATATATATATATATATATATATATATAAATATGCACTGGAGAGATATTGTCCGATTGAGCTTTTGGCAAGGGTGAAGGCTGTAAGATAGAGCTTGAGAGATGATCCAGTCACAGACGTGTAGATATATTTTGTGCGTGGGAGGAAGCAAGGTCAATCGATCACATAGGGTCGCCGTGCGATCGAAAGAGTGAGACGGGTTCGAGAGAGTGACCTAGATAGACAATGTGCGTGAGAGAGTATACAATGTGAATAGGTTGAATTGGGCTCAAACATGGTGATACATCGTTTTTGTCCGAGAAAGAGCGAGGTCAATCGAGACATACAGAGAGAGAGAGAGAGAGAGAGATTGAGTGAGCATGGCCCGCCATGAGGTCGAAAGAGTGGCGGTGGCTTGGATGGACTGACCTAGATAGACAATCTGCGTGAGAGAGTATAGAGTGTGTCGATCGAGGCCCAAACAGGGAGATATATCATTTGTGTGTGAAAGAAAAGGAGGTTAAACGAGATTCAGATAAAGAGAGCAAGATTGAGCGAGTGTGGCCCGCCGTGCGGACGAAAGAGTGAGACAGTCTCGAGGGAGTGACCTAGATATACAACGCGTGTGCGTGCGCATGAGAGGTTGGGGCTTCGGGGGCTAGATAGGCAATGCATGTATTTAGCGCGAGAGGGTGAGAGGGAGAGAGAGAGAGAGAGAGAGAGAGAGAGAGAGAGAGAGAGCTCAACACGGGGTGCAATGGCGGGTGTGTGAGGTAAATACATTTGGTAACAGAGTGGAAAAAGGGGTTGTGTACTTGAGAGAATAGAGATTGAAACATGGAGAGAAAGAATGAACGTGTGTTGGAAACTGATAGCTTCCTAAGGTGGTAAGAGAGGAAGATTGACCGATACATGAAGTATGTAGCGTGTGTGTGTGTGTGGGGGGGGGGGTTGAATGTACATAGTACGAGACTTAACATCGATGTTTCAATTCGGTGTACATTGTAAGATTTGAACTGAGGACCATGCATACGAGTAGTTATTTCGAATTCGTGCCATACTAAGTTTCGAAAAGTTGACATTGACTCAATTTGTTGTGCTTTTTTGTAGGTCCTATGTTTGAATCCATCCAAAAGTTTTCTCACTACCATGGTGTTCATCATATACATATGAATTTGTATTAAAAAAGTAGCATGGATATAGTGAAATGCGAAATCCACGTTAGAATTGGAGATCGCTACGTGACACACACTTTAATTCAAATAACTAATTATGTGACACACACTCTAATCCACGTTAGCGTGGATACCGTTTCAATTTTTTTCAAATAACTCCTCATTAATTAATTTATAGTACTCGCTCTGTTCAATTTTATAAGACCTTGAAGACATTTCAGACAATGTGCAAAATAGTTCATTTTAAGTTGTCTGAAACGACTTACAAAAGTGAACGAAGGGAGTATCTCATTTCGAATGACTAATTATTGCAAGGAAAACACGGGCATGGTAATACATACAGATTCATTTGCAAATGAAAGAAGATTCGTTTGCATTCTCAAATGTAGGCGCACCAGGCAGACCAGGGTCATCTCGGGGTGGACGCTGCTTCGGTGCCTTAAGGCACCAAAGCATAGTCCTGTCGGGGTGGTCGCGTGTGTCGAACGAATGCGTAGCACCCAGCCACCCACCCCCTCCCTCGTCCCTCCTCCCCCACTCCCTCCCTCGTCCCTCCCCCCCCCAAAAAAAGGACGACGACAAAATAAGTTTGCGCTTCCACGTTTCGGATTGAAATATCTGGCGGCCCCAATTCCAGCCCTGCAAAATCTCTCTTCTCCACCGTCCCCTTCCGCGCCCAGATTGCTCAAATCCCTAATTCGCCGCCAACCCAAGCAAAGTTCGAATCGCCCCTCGTCTCGTCTCTTTCCCCACCTCTGTGCCGGACGACGACGACGAAGACGACGGTCGCGCTTCACCACCGCACCGGAGCTACCTCATCTACGCCCTCGTCCACCGCACCGGGTGGTCCACCGACAACGTCGGCCGCCGCAACCGACGTGCCTCACAGACACCGAGTTCCACCGCATCAGGTGCGCTTCACCGACGCCGTCTCCCAGCTCACCGGGGCTACTTCACCGAGCACATCGTCGCACCTCCGCCCCCCGAGGCCGTTGGGGCTTCACCAACGGTCTCGTCCACCGCATCGTAGCGCTCCGCTGCCACTCAAGATCTGCATCCGTGCGCGGCCAGCCAACGCCAGCGCATCACCCTCAACGGCTCTGAAGTGACCCGCACTCTAGCTAGGCGAGCATGCCCAAACGCCGGCCCGAACTAGGTATCCACACATCACTCCCTTGTGCACTGTTCCGACGATGTTTGGATATCCTTTCACTGCTCTCTTAGCTTACACGCCTATGCAACTCTGACTTTAACTCTTATTTCTTCTGGAGATATCATCTGAAACAAGCAAATCCATTTTTTAGCGAAGCATGACGGCGCTACGGGATCTGGTACACATCCTGCACACCCGTATAACCTTGTAAGTATCTGTCCTCCGGTACAACATCAAGGTCGATTCCTCTTATTTGATCAACCATTCGCCGTGTCAAAAATGCAGAGGGGGATGCAAGGAGCACAAGGCCTGCACATCCAAGCAAGTGGTAACATGGACTTGTACATGGAACATCCCAAGCGCAAGCAGAGCTGCAGTGAGCCTGTACAACGAGCTAGCGTAAGTCCCTGCATTTCATTTAATTCGTACTGGCATTCGTGTATGATTTGTGTGCAGTGGCGGATCCACGAATTCAAGTTACCAGGGGCGAACATTTAACTTAAAAAATACGAAGGCACTTGCACTCCGGAAATCAACATAACTTGAGAAATGTGAAGCTACATGCACTTTGAAAACCAGCTAATGATCCAAAGTAGTTCAGATTATAAACACTAAATGATGCAAGCACCAAAAAACACAAAATGCAACATGGTGTACAAGGACTACAAACATGGTCTGTACCTGCTTGAATTATTCGTCTCTGGCTGAAAATATCGAAGTGTAATTGCACCTATAACCAGTGCGCAAACTGCATATCAATATATCTATCCTGCACAAGTATGCCAATAGTTTCAAACAACAGATTAGAAAAGTATTTATGCTATGTTGTCATGATACGGGGACTTTCTGGTAGATGGCCTCGACGTTTCCTCAAGCTATGAAAATGCACTATAATTTGCTTGTCATCAATGCCTGCAAATCTCTGTCTCTCTCAACATAGCAGATCATCATTAGACACTAAATCCTTCAATGAGCTTGCAAAATGCTTGCATTAGATCCCTCATTAGACACTATATGTTCATCACCAGGAGCATGTAAAATGTTTGCATCAAATCCTTCATTAGCAGTCTGTTCATTAGACACTTCAGGCTCAAGAACAACATGAGCTTGTATGTTTGCATCGGAAACTTGATTAGATACATCAGATTCAGTCAGTTCAGTATTGATTGGGGGAGTTATAAAATAAGTAGAAATTGGTTTCATTTTCTCATAGATTCCCTACATACAAGCAGTTTTACAACACCGTCAGGTTTAACTATTGGCCAGAAATTGAAGAGTTGAATTAGATATAATCAGGGATGTGATGTACCTGCTCGTTGCGCATGCTACTCTTGCAAGCTGCGACTGTCCGTTTGCGCAAGCTCGATGCCATGCCCGTGCTGCCGCCGCTGCCTCCCACGCAGGCTACACCCAGGGTTGGATCTTCATCTTCTTGTCCTTCCGTTCGCTTGAAGCCCGGCGACCGCCCTCCAACGAGGGCGCGAGGAAGTGCTGTGTCGGTCTGTCCAGCGGCGGCTAGGTTAGGAGCGAACCAGACTGGAGGCTGGAGCGAATCAATTGGGATTTTTCCTGCTGTCGATCGATATGGGAGGCGCTCGTTTGGGCCGCGAGCCTGCTATAGGGCCTGCCTTGCACTTATGTTATTGGCCCATCCAAATTGAAACATTTTTCTTCATTTTTTACATTGCCTGCTCGTGCGTTGGGACAAACAAAACTAGCCTGGGCCAACCTGGACGACTCAAACTAGGTGCACACTTTCCAGCCACCTGAGGCGGCCGCCCATACCAGCCCCTATGGTGGCGTCGCCCCTTTTTGCGTGTATGATTGGGTAGTGAAAAATATTCCAGTGGCGCTTTTGATTTACCCACAGAATGGTTGAATTGCTTGTTTCTATGAACTGAGTTCGCCAATAATGTGAAGGATGCCAGTCTTTTCATCCTATTGTAGATTGCTTAGATCTCGATATGCCAAAAGTAATCGCATGAAATATACAGTAAAAGCCAGTGTGATGTGTGTGGCTACAACTAGTCTGACTACACGTCCTCATATAACATATCAAGGACGCACCATCTTACCAGATTAACCATTCGACTTACCAATGCAGTGTGGGAAGAAAGAAGTATTGGGACTGCGTATCCAAGCAATTGATGCCATGGACTCCTTCGTACAACCTTGTAAGCGAAAAAGAAGTTGCAGTGTGCCTGTACAAAGAACTAGCGTAAGTTCAGTTACCTGCTTCTCGGAATTTTAGTTAGCCACTTATTGCAAAATTGTTCAATTATGTTGCTTGGCTTAATTTAGTTTGCTACTGATTACATAATGCCACAGCCTGTTAATCATATTGTAGACTGCGCCTATATATGTGTTTGATACTTACTGTTAAGAATTACCTGTTTGCCTTAACTTAAATATCTACTTGTTTGTTTAACTGCTTTGCTGCTGCAACAGCGGGTTACAATGATGTTAATAACTACTTTTCAGCATCCAATTGAAACTCTTTAATTCCTTGTTTGTTTAACTGGTTTGCTGTTATAACTCCCAGTTGAGATGTTTTGCTAACTTCAACTTTTCTGAATCCAATCGGAACTTTAATGGCAAAACAGGTTAGCCCAAGATCAAAGAGCGAGGTCACCATGGACGTTGCATCATCCCACAGCAGTGGCACCGGCCCAATCGTGCATTATGAATTGCCAACTGCTGATGCTCTAGAGGCTAAACTAGTGGTAGAAAGAGATTCTGCTTCTGCACTTAGAGATGAAGTTGACATGTTGAGGAAGCAAACAGCACAATCACAAGCAGTACTCAAGACAACCATTAAATATTTGGTGGATTTCAAAACGAAGCAAGCTGAGACTGACCAGATTGTTAAGGTCCTGAAGGAAAAAAGGAAATTAAATTCCTACTTGGTAAATCATAGGTGAAATGTTCTTTCCATCGTTGAATAACCTTTGTGTTGTCTGTTCATGTAATCAATCAAACCATTTGTTTTAGAGATCTTGTAATAATTGTTTTTTTGTTTTTTGGTTTGTAATTTTATTTGAGCACAAGTCTGTATTAATTGATAAGACTCGGAGACATTTCATTTGGATTGCTGTGCCAGACCTACAAATATGCCAATCGGGCTGAATGTGCATTCAGCAATAGTAGTAGTATAGATGGACCATAAGTGGCACGCATCGGAAAGGGCCAAGATGCTGGCTAAAAAAGGATGTTGTTGTAGCCAAAAAAAGTACAGCGGCCTGGCTTATGTATGTTAGTTGATATTATTGATCCATATACTCTATAAGTGTTTATATGTCTGTTAGTTCTGTACATTCTTGGTTGATTGACTCGGTATTTGAATCTTGATACATCGCTTGTGTACATATCTAAATGGGAGTACACATTATGCTGCGTGTGACATTTGAGTTGGACATGAAGTGTTCCAAATATTCGAATTCACCTTAAACTGGATTCTAGCTTCTGAATTTGAGTATCGGCATTTGTAAACCATATTCATATATGACAGTGGAATACATCTTTGTCGTCCTTTTGAAGATATATAAAAACACGTAGAATGATTTATAAAGATTGATATAGGAATACAAAATGGATTCGAATTTAGTTGCCAGGGTAAACGTGGATGCTTATTGTCCCAAAATTCGAAAGAAGCGGCAAAATGTCCACTCCCATGTCGGCTGCCCGAAGCCAAGTGTTTGGGAGATGGAAATTACTGTCTACCCATTACACGGACAATCCATCGGCCCGATTTCCACTGCTCTAAATAGGGGTAGGTTAGTAACTTCAATTAGACGTGACACGACCGCCTCTGAGCCCATTCCGACACGGTGGGCGTCAAACATGGGCGGCAAAACACATTTGATTCAAGCTCGTCCGAAAGACCTCTGTTTCTCCCTCCATTCCCCATTCATACACGGTGGGCGGCAAAACAAACTCGACTCGGCCGAAATCGATGTAGGCAAATATTTTCAATAGGCGCAGGTTTGTAACTTCACTCAGACGTGACACAACCGCCCTACCTGTCAGCCTCGTTCATACACCGTGGGAGCCAACCATGGGCGCCAACCACCCTCTCCTCGCCCGAAATCGCTCTGGGCAAATATTGGCGAGATGCGAGATTACCGTCCTATCCCCAAACGACGAGACGTCCAAATTTTAAACGGGGGATAAGTTCATAACTTTCCCATATTTCAGACAAGCGCGTCCCAAAAACATGGTTCCCCGTACCTCTCCCTCCGTTTTCCGATTCATACACCTTCCGCGCTAGAACACCCCATCCACACACCAGCCTCCATCCGCCATCCCATCCATCACCGCCGTCCTCCACCACATCCATCGTCGCTGTCCTCCACCATGCCGGAGCACCTAACAAGACCGCGTCGTCCACTTCTAGAGATGGACATTTCTCATCCATGGCGACGGACTAATAGCCTTGCATCGCGTCCTCTCGCTTCATCGGCGCCATCGTCCTCTTTGCCGGGCCTGCTCACACGACCTTCTCTTCCACCGCAATGGGACTTATCCCCCGATGCACCCGTCTACCATCGCAGATCTGCTTCGATGCCACCGACAGCCATCGCACCCTGGATGCCTACACGGCGCAGCAAGAGAGGTGGTACTTCATATCTCCTCAATCTTTTGATCTCAACCAGAAAATAGATCTTAACTTGGTTACTCTACTTTCTTTTCAGATCTTAGAATTTAGTTCTTAGTTTGAAGCAAACAATTTATGCTAAATATCATTTCTTTGGTTTGCAGCTTCAAATCTGCCATGGCACAACCATAATACGGTTTAATTGATCATGCTTAGGGTTTAATTGATCATGTTGGTTCCGTGGTGGTTTGTTTAATAGAAATCAGAGGGGAAACCCTCTTTTGCTAAAAAATATGCTTAGAGTTTCCCCCTTTTATGATCACTATACGATCAGAATACGTGCTTCGTGTCATAATAACACTGCTCCACCCATCAAGCTAAACAAGCTTAGTTGTTCAAATACGAATCTGATATTATTAAAACAGAGTTGTTTAATTGGTCAGCTAAATGTTCCTAAATTAGTTTCGAAAATGCATGTTCGCCGCTCGGGTGTGTATCTCTACAGGGTGCCCACGGTGGGCCGGCCCACCCTGGGATTTTGGGTCGTCCCAGGCCCCGATTCCCCTCTGTTCTGCTGCGCGCTTCCGATCTCTACTCGCCCCCAGCCGCCTGCCTCGCCGGCGACTTGCCGTCCCCGGACGGCATGACTCTAGGAGGAGACGCCGGACTAACAGGAGGCCAGGAGCCGCTCGCCCAACAGCGTCACCGCTGCCCGGGCGCGCCGCCGTGCCTACCTTCCCAGTCCGTTCAGGGCTCAGGCGTGCAGCACCCACCAAGCCAACCCGATTTATCCTGAGATACGTCCTCAACACTCAGCAGCCACTCCTCATCACCCATTTTCTAATTGATTCATTACTCATTAGGCAGGACTGTCATTAGGGTTTGTTGTGTGCTCAGTGCTACCTACACTTACTGGTTCAGATGTATTTCGGTAATCTTTAGTACCTCTAAAGTTCACAGGGTTTTCAAAATTCCGGCCCTCGGAACAGACACTAGTCATTTTGGATTGTTGGTCGTAGTGACATTGACCCAGATTACTACTGCAAGCCAGGTTTGTTGACAATTTTACTTGTCTTTCTTACTCATTTGATATAATATCCAATTATTCACGTCGATTAGTTGCAAACAATAAGTGCTAGACAAACTTCTTCATTCAGATTTTGGACGGTCTCTTACTGCAGTTACAATTCTGCATACTTGTCCTAGTAAGCTCACAAGTAAATGATTGATTCACTACATCTATGCTTGCCTTGTCATATTTGTTGTCAATATTCTTTTAGGGTGGACCACCCTGTTTCTAAATACTGGAACCGTAGACATGAGTGAATAGTATTTCTCTATGTGATCTCTTCCATCATGTGTGGGCAACGAACACTGCATTGTATAGAAAGAAAGTGTCATTTCCGCTTTTACATAGGTTTCGATCTTTTACATGGAATACAATCTGCCTACTTGCTTTGTGTCGCACTACCAACACTCCACCCTTGAAGCTAAACATTATGCCACTCATAATTGCTTAGTTTATTTGTTCAAATACGAATTTCATATGATTCTAATGTTCCTACTTCAGTTTTGAAATGTGTGCCTGCCTGTTATAGAGACATAAGGGGTTTGTATTTCTGTGTGTGGTCTGGTCAGCATGGTTGGGGGGTGAACTTTGCATATGCAGGGGTTTATAGGGAGACACTCTTCGAGTTGAATCCGCAATGCATTCCATAGATAATCTGACTACTTTTTATGTTTTCATGAATCTCAGATTCTGAACAGCATCATAATGATTATGAGCTTGCGCGCATGAAAAGAATAAAGCAGAACAATGCCATGGCTGTCAAACTTGGCATTAAGGGACTGAAATCAAGTCTGGATGCAATGCAATGCAAACGCTCTCCACCTACAGATTCATGCTCAGAATATGATCCTAACAGTGATTCTGAGCTAGAGGGAGACCTAAGTCAATGTAGCTCCCTAGTGGAGGAGTCAGAGGAAGATGCCCTATCTTATTCACCCATCAAGGTACTTGCTCTAACTTTCCAAGGTTACATTGCTCGCACATATCTTGCAACTGATGCTTTGCATTGCTTCTACTTTGTTGAACTGCCATTAGCTTAGTTTACACATCGTGTATGTGAATACGCCCTGCCTATCCATTTTCAGTACATATTCCATCTGTCATCATACCATATTTATCCATTCAAATGTTGTTCTTGTGTATCAGACGTTCAAAAGGAAGAGGGCGATTGCTGATCGTGGAGGAGCACAAGCAAAGTATTTGGAAAAGGTAGTGGCACCTGATAAATCAAATAGCCCATTAGGTGTAGTTGCAATATCACCTGACCCACAAAACACCCCAACTCTAGCAGACTCTAGCCCTACTACACTGGTCATTTCTGATGCCCCAACTCAGCAGACCCCAACTGCAGCAAACAGTATGATTATGCCAGTTGACATAGCACCAGCTCTACGACGCAAAACCCCCATTCCAGCAAAGAGTACACCAAATCCAGTTGCCAAATCCCTTTTCGAACCAGAGAGAGCCCCAATTGCAGCAAATAGGACCCCTGTTCCATTTCTTCCCAGTTTAGAAGATGAAGCTTATGTTGTTGTCAGGAACTTTGTGCGCATCTTTCCTTCATGGAAAGATTATACCGCAGACACAGAACAATTTCCAGTCTTCCTCCGCAACTTACGCGTAAGTAATGTACTAATGTTATTCATGGTCATTACTGCATATGTTTCTGCTGACAGAAGACACAAGACTTCATTCTTTTAAATAGGCGAGGAGCAAACTGGATTGTGAAGACGAGCAAGGGTTGGTTGCGCTTTTCAAGCACTCGTTGATGAAGTATCGTTCCTACCTGAGGCAAGCGCACTTCGATGGCAAGCCTCTGAACGAAATTTCTGTAAAGTCTCCGGTGCTACATTTATCCGACGGTGACTGGAATAATCTTGTTACACATTGGTCTCGGCTGCAGCGTAAGGTACTGTCTATGATATCACATCACAATTTGAACTACATTTCTGCATTTGCCTTAATGTCTCACTTGTACGAAAACTGTTAGCAGAAGAACATTCGTTCTCAAGGGACCACAGAATCTCGCAACTATACTGCACACTGCATTGCTCTTGTGAGTACCTCTTGCCCTGTATGACCATACTTACTTTCATAGCTGTTTGATTATGTAGCATCACTGCACATGTTAGCCTTGTAATCGTCCATTTGGTGGACATTATAAGATCCGTATGGACTCTTACATAAATTTAGAATCAACCCAATGCTTTTGAAGAGGTTTAGCTCTGCAGTCCTCTTGTAAGGACTGAACGTGGTCTATCACTGTACTTACATTAACAGCTACTCCCTCCGTCCCATAATATAAGAACGTTTTGTACAGTACACCAGTGTTCAAAACACTCTTGTATTATGGGAAGAGGGATTGGTTCATTGTGTAGCATTCTGCATCTTATCTCCCCCGCCCACCATTTACTAAAAAAGATCAGATCTATATTTAATCTTACCAACAAGTAGAATACAGACAATGCCAGTGCAGAAGTGTAGCCCATTGCTCTTGTCAGTACATTTTGTCCTGTAACGCTTGTACTTCCAGGGATTGGTAGTTGATTATGTAGCATCAATCTGCATCTTATCTTCATTATCCTCTATCCCTTCCAGTATTATCATATCTATAATTACTCTCTACAAAATGTAGAGTACAGGCAATGCTTATGAAGAAGATTCTGTGCTGAAATTCTTGAGTTATCCTTCCCTTGACATGGAGAAGGGCATTATAAAGCCGGTGTTAACTGTTAATGTAAGTCAGTCCTTCTAAAGCCTTTATCCTCAACTGCTGTTTAATTTGCTCATACTCCCTATCGTTTACTGCTGTTTAGTTTGCTGTTTCTACCAAAATGCATGTTCGCAAGAACCGTAAGTTCTAAGTTTTACTTGTAAAACCAAATTCCTTATTCATACCATGCACATTACTTAATACTCCCTATATGTATGCTTGTTTTTGTGGATCTATAATCCAGTGTGTGGTGAAGCAGCCCACGTTTGCACCTTGTCATCTCCTGTTTTATCTTACTGATGTGGCTGATGATATGAACAACATGCCATGCACATTATCCAAAATAGATACAATGATTTTCTTTGCCCTTCATCTATGCTTGTTATGTTGACATGGTAATCCAGTAGTGTGGTGAAGCTCCCCGCATTATGAACAATGCCAAATTATGCTATTGATATTTTGAACTTACTCTTTATTTTCTAATTTGAAATTGGATGGAATTGACAGCACAGTTATCATCTTTGTTTATACACGTGCAAAACCTGTCATCTCTCTGCTTTGTTTCAGGGTGATATGCCTGATGGCATGCACAAGTCTGCTGAAGGCTGTGAGACAAACCCAACATATATTGCAGCAAAGAAGGCAAAACATCTTGAAGATAGCGAGACAACCCCAAAGTCTTGTCTTGATGCAGTGTTCAAGTTACTTGAGACTAGCAGTCAGACAAGCTCACAGAATTCGTTGTCTGAATCAGTTCGACTTCTTCAGTCCCAAGTTCTAGCAGAAAGGCATTCTGCAACTCAACTTCGACTTGAAGTCCTATCTCTAAGAAAGATTGCGGAGAACACCAATGAGAACCTCATCGCTAAACAGCTACACCTGGAAGCTATGACCGACATGCTAGGCCGGTCTCACAGCCTTGCTCAGCAGCTTGCGCAGCAGTTCCCCGCAAGGCTAACCTTTCTTGAACTGTCTTGGAAGTGTTCTCGGTTCAGTATTATTTTGTTACGCTGCAATGGTGCCCAGTTTTTGTAATCTGCTTCTTCGTTGCGCTTTATGATCACTGGTGGCGAACTTCGATGCCCAGTGGATGTAATATACCTTAAATCCTTTATTGTATAGTGTAGGTTTATTCTTAGTTACTATGCCGTAATTTCTTTATTGTATAGAGTAGGTTTGTTCTTAATTCCTACTAGTTACTGCCATCATTCGCTATCTGAAAAAAAATCAGATGTAGTCGACCGGGCTGAAACATTCGACTCTAACGGGCCTAGTTTTTAGTGGGCCACAATTGGGCCGGCCTGCGTCTTTCTTGGGCCCGAATGATTGGGGCCTTCACACATTGCGCCAGGCCCAAACTTACACCGGCCTATATTTTAGTTGGGCCTTTTGTCGACCCAGCACTTAGTTTGGCCCAGGTAGCATTGGGCCATTAACAGGCTGAATATTATACTGGCCTGTTACGGCCGAGATGAAACCACGGGCCTTTAGCAGGCCAAAATGCATGTTGGGCCTCAATTTTCACTAGTCGTCGATGGGCCTTCAGCAGGCTGAAATGTAGACCGGGCCTTTTTGGGCCCAGTTAGCTCACGGGCCGTTACCAGGCCGAAACATATCTCGGGCCTTAGTTGGCCCACTGATATCATGGGCCTTTAAGAGGCCGAAAGCTTAGTACAGGCATCAATGGGCCGAATTACGCGGCAGGCCTTTAACAGGCCCAAAGTCACGTTGGGCTTAACTGTTGCCACCTTTAGCACGGGCCGTTAGTGGGCCTGATGTCCCGTCGGATAATATATGGCCCATGGGCAGCATGGGCCATTCCCAGGCCAGAAGTCTCACCAGGCTGAAATGGGCCCATGTCTACATCAGGCCTCTAACAGGCTGAAAGTCACACTGGGCTAAAATGGGCCCATGTCTACATCAGGCCTCTAACGGGCCGAAAGTCAATGGGTCGTAGTTGGGCCCAAATATTCGGTGAACAATTAACAGGCCAGATCTGGCTTTGGGCCGCAAATGGGCCCAATTATTGGGTGAACAATTAAAGGGCTAGATTTGGCTTCGGGCCATAAATGGGCCCAAATTTTGGCCGAACAATTAACGGGCCAGATCTGGCTTCGGGCCGTAAATGGGCCTTTATTAAGCAGGCCGTTATTGGGCTAGCCCACTAGTACCTGATTAAGTACTACGGGCCTTTGACTGGGCCGACCTTTTTAACCTATATGGGCCTCTATTGGGCCCCGCCACGTGTCGACGTATCATAGGCATGTCTCCTCCAATGGACGAGCGATATCTGGCCCACTGACAAGCTGACAGGTGTTCCCTTCGGCCAATCAGAATTTTACACATGGAAAATCCCCATTGGTCGGGGCTATTAACGGGTTATCAGATCCAAAACC
Source organism: Triticum aestivum (assembly GCF_018294505.1). Classification (NCBI taxonomy): domain Eukaryota; kingdom Viridiplantae; phylum Streptophyta; class Magnoliopsida; order Poales; family Poaceae; genus Triticum; species Triticum aestivum. The sequence continues at coordinate 452,083,138 of NC_057807.1, read as the reverse complement.
CGACCCGATAGCTTAACGGTGTTCCGTTACGGTGGATGCCACGTGTCGGTCACCCTTGACGAAAGCAGTTCTGTGATGCGCGATTTATCATCATGGAAGCGGACACTTCCGTGATGATAATTTTGGTAATGTCATGGAACACTTCTACGACAGCACAGGTATGACTATCTTGATTCTGTCATAAAATCGTCATGGATGTACATGCATGACAGAAAACACGACCTACTGTGACAAACACGTATCATCACGGAAGTGTATTTTTTGTAGTGATTATGGCTACCCAGGATATTGTTTCTTGAGATCTTTTGAAGTGGTTTCAGTTCTGGATTTGTTTTGCTGCGGCGTTTATTTGCGCTGGTCGCCAACTTTGACAACCAGTGTATATGATATGCTACTTTGTTCCGTATATTTGCACTAGTGGCGAACTTTGATGCCCAGTGGATGTAATATGTGTAATAGCCGTGATAGCCTAGCATAAGTTGCTTGCTTATTTATTTCCTTGTTGTCTTGTTTATTTGTTTGCTTGTAGTCAGTCCAGTTCTTTTTCCGCGGTTTGCTAGTGGCCGCAATAACCTATTTTTTAAAACTAGGCCACAATAACCATGGGCTACATATTTACTGTAGTGGCACGAGGCCTCCTACCGGCCGTAGAAACAATGGGCCTTCTACGGGCCGTAGAAACAATGGGCCTTCTACCGATCGTAGACACAATGGGCCTTCTACGGGCCGTATCATCAATGGGCCTTATACGGGCCGTATGATCGATTGGCCAAACATGGGCCAAACAGAACGCGTTATGGCCGTAAACGGGCTAGAGTTGGAATCGTCCGTTCATGGGCCGGCCATAATGGGCCATCGTTAATAGGCCGTACTTGATGACGCTATGAAAACAGCCCAACGTATTAACGAACCACAAACGGGCTGACTATAACCACAGGCTGAATTTGGCCCACAATCAGAAAATGACAGTAACGGGCCATAAGTAAACGAATGCTGAAAATGAGCCAAAGAATAAATGGGCTCTGAGAAGGCCGAAAGATAACATGGGCTGGAAGGACCAACGGAATAACGGGCCGCTAATGGGTATAAAGTGGTACATTGTTCATTACGGGCTAGTTTCAGCATGAGCCGTTAATGGGTGTAAAGTGATACACTGTTCATTACGGGCCTGTTTCACGACGGGCCGTTAATGGGCCAAGAGTTACAAAGGGCCTCATATGGGCCGAAAGACGTCATGGGCCATACATGGGCCAGAAGTGAAAACAGGCTGGAATCAGATTGGATGGCCCAGATGACGCTACTGGGCCTAATTCGGATAGGGCGTAATGGGCCTTGGGTTTGCGGGCTGTAAATGGGCTATATGCGAACAGGCCGTTAACAGGCTTTCCATGGGTCGGCCCGCCACCTTTTGACCAAGTCAAATGGGCCAGCCTTTTCACAGGAATGGGCCTCTGTTGGGCCGTGCCACGTGTCGACGTATCATAGGCGCCTTCTGTCCAATGAGTGGATGACATCTGTCCCATCGATGAGCCGACACGTGTTTCCTCCAGCCAATGATGATTTTACACGTGGAAAATCCCCATTGGTCGGGGCTGTTAACGGGTTATCGGATCCAAAACCCGACCCAATACCTTAATGGCGTTCCATTACGATGGATGCCACGTGTCGGTCACCCTTGACGAAAGCACTTCTGTGACGCGCGATTTATCATCATGGAAGTGGACACTTCTGTGATGATAATTTTGGTAATGTCATGGAACACTTCTACGACAGCACAGGTATGACTACATAAAATCGTCATACATGCATGACAACAAATGTGACCTACTGTGACAAACACGTATCATCACAGAAGTGTATTTTTTGGAGTGAGGGTCAGCTTACAGTGAGCTAGGATACACTCAACGGCTGTGCTGCCCTTGAAAGAACATGGCCCTGTGAGCCAACTTGTTTGGCTGCGCTTTGATAAGCCGGCTAGGCAATTGTTGTGATTTTTTCCTCTTAATTTTTGGATTTGTTTCTCCTAAAAGCTTTTTGTATTAAGTGAATTTTGAGCAATCCGGGTTATAAAGCTCTAATTATATGACTCATGTTTGAGTATCTTGGGTTTGGTAACCCGCCCTGGCTATGGACTTGAAGTCGCCAGTATACTTTGGTTTGAACAATTGAGGTCATATGATTACACGACTTTGGGTTGTCACTTGCTCTGGGCATTAATGTTCAAAACTTCAATATGATTTGAGTCTACATGTATGTTTTTAAATGGTTATATGAATATTTGAGGTTTTTAAATGGTTATATCAAGCCCCCAGATCATGAAAGGCCAAGTGATGGGGATTGTTTGTAGACCGGTTGAGGGAGTCCTGGATTAAGGGGTCCTCGGACGTCCAGACTATTAACATGGCCCGGACTGTTGGGCTATGAAGATACAAAACCGAAGACTTCTTCCCGTGTCCGGATGGGACTCTCCTTGGCGTGGAAGGCAAGCTTGGCGACCGGATATGTAGATTCCTTTCTCTGTAACCGACTTTGTGTAACCCTAGCCCCTCCGGGGTCTATATAAACCGGAGGGTTTAGTCCGTAGAGGCAACTTACAATCATAATCATAGGCTAGAATTCTAAGGTTTAGCCATTACGATCTCGTGGTAGATCAACTCTTGTAATACTCATATTCATCAAGATCAATCAAGTAGGAAGTAGGGTATTACCTCCATAGAGAGGGCCCGAACCTGGGTAAACATCGTGTCCCCCGTCTCCTGTTACCATCGACCTTAGACGCACAGTTCGGGACCCCCTACCCGAGATCTGCCAGTTTTGACACCGACATTGGTGCTGTCATTGAGAGTTCCGCTGTCTCGTCACCAAAAGGTTTTGATGGCTCCATCAATCATCTACAATAGTGCAGTCCCGTGGGAGGTCTTCCTCCTCAGACAGATCATCGTATTCGGCGGCTTCGCACTGCGGGCCAACTCGCTTGGCCATCTAGAGCAGATCGACAGCTACGCCCCTGGCCATCAGGTCAGGTTTGGAAGCTTGAATTATGTGGCCGACATCCGTGGGGACTTGATCTTCGCCGTATTCGAGCCCAGGACAGCCGCTCCCTGCCACCATCATGAACATGACTTAAATCTGTCGTCGGATCGTGCTCAGGAGATTGCGCCTGTAACTACTCTGACCCTAGATCCGGAGCAGATCGCGCCGTCCGAGGACGGGAAGCTTAACCCCACCACGGAGGCTGCAGACCAAACAACGTTGGAGCCGGACATAGATCCAATCTTGAACAGAGCATGTGTCATCGGAACCCCAGAGTCGTCTCCAGCCATAGGTTCTGAATGCGTACATCCACGCCCGTCGAAACTGATCGGGCGCCGATCATCGAGTTCACCTCCACGGACATCTTCCGGCACTCGCCTTTAGGCAAAGTGCTAAGCTCGTTAAAATCCCTCTCCTTGTTAGGAGACTCTCAGCCAAACTATATCCGGCTTGAATTGGGAACGGACGATGAAAAATCCCGCTCCCCAACCACCACCCACTTCATAGCCACTGTCAAAGATTTAACCGATCTACTTGACTACGCCTTCGAAGACTTCGACGGGATGGACCTCGAAGCCGGAGAAAATCTAGACCAAACCCCACCCGTAACTGGGCGGTGGACGGCTACGTCCTCATATGATATATATATATGGTGGACACACTTAAAGATAAAGAGGCCGACGGTGACAATGATAAACCCATCGATGAACCTCCCAAACATCGGCGTCAGAAGCACCGATCTCGATCAGGCAAGGGAAACAATAACAACATTGTCACTAACGACAGTGATAATCCGGACCAAGCCGAAGACTCCGCTGACATAGCGATGGAGCAGGACACGCAAGAGGACGGCATGCATAGTCCGGGGCTGTGGTCCGAACACAGCAACGCCGAATATAGCAATTATCAACCTGTCTCCGAAGAGGAGATCAGCTCGGGCGGCGATGAATTTGCCATCCCAGAAGAACCCTTAGAACAAGAGTGCCTCCATCGGAGGCTCATCGGCACCTCAAGGAGCCTGAAGAAGGAGAAGCAACGACTTAAAGCCGCACATGATACACTCAACGATAAATGGAAAGAAGTGCTAGACGTGGAGGAAAAATATGGGTGTAATCGCCAAACAAAGGGCTATCCTAAACGTAAATTGCTGCCCGAATTCAACGACGAGGCTATTGCTCTCATACCACCAAATAACAATACCGCCAACAAGCCGGACTGACCACCTCGTGGACGGGACAGAGCGGCTAGAAATGGCATACACATGCCCGCAACCCCTCCCCGTAAAGGAAACAAGGCTGCGACTCAGGGCCAAAAACATGATCTACGTGAGGACCTGAACGAAAGGGCTAGCAAGGCCAGATCCATCTACAGATCTAGGGACCGTGCCCCGAAGCGGGACTGTGGTTATCAAGCCAACTATACCGGCCATACACCAGTTCAGAACCAATACCGAACATTACATCCGTCAGACCCACTCCATGACACAGTTAAATATAGGGGTGCGGCGCACCCCCTGTGCTTCACCGATGAGGTGCTGGATCACGAATTTCCAGAAGGGTTTAAACCCGTAAATATCGAGGCATATGATGGAACAACATATCCTGCTGTTTGGATAGAAGACTTTATTCTTCACATCCACATGGCTTGCGGAGATGATCTCCACGCCATCAAATATTTACCCCTCAAGCTGAAAGGGCCAGCTCGGCACTGGCTCAAAAGCCTCCCTGAAAACTCCATTGGAAGTTGGGAAGAACTTGAGGATGCTTTTCAGGACAATTTTCAAGGGACATATGGCCGTCCCCCAGACGCTGACGATCTAAGTCACATAACCCAACAACCCGGGAAATCTACGCGTAAGCTTTGGAATCGGTTTCTCACTAAAAAGAACCAAATCGTCGATTGTCCGGACACTGAAGCCTTAGCAGCCTTCAAACACAGTATCTGGGACGAATGGCTAGCTAGACACCTCGGCCAGGAAAAGCCAAGGACAATGGAAGCCCTAACTACACTCATGAACCGTTTTTGCGTGGGTGAGGATAGCTGGTTAGCACGTAGCAGCACTAGCGACCCTGGCACATCCGAAGTTAGGGATGGTAATGGAAAGCCACGATGCAACAAAAACAAACGTCAAAACAATGAAGGAAGCCCAGATGATACAACGGTAAACCCCGAATTCAGAGGCCCTAGACCCGGTCAACGGAAGAAGCTATTTAAAAGCAATAAAGACGGCCCATCTAGCCTAGACAAAATTTTGGACAGTCCCTGCCAGATCCATGGCACCCCCGCTAAACCTGCGACTCATACCAACCACAGTTGTTGGGTCTTCAAGCAGGCCATCAAAGTTACTGCCGAACACAAGGGGAAGGGACCTCAAAGTGAAGACGAGAATGAATCTCACCAGCTGAACACGGGTGGACAGAAGAAATTTCCACCGGAGATAAAGACAGTGAACATGATCTATGTCACTCATGTCCCAAAGAGGAAGCGCAAATGTGCACTCCGAGATGTCTATGCTGTTGAGCCCGTTGCCCCCAAATCCAACCCATGGTCGGCCTGTCCGATCACCTTCGATTGCAAGGATCATCCGACCAGTATCCGTCACGGGGTTTGGCTGTGCTAATACTTGATCCAATAATCGACAGATACCACCTCACTCGAGTCCTTATGGACGGCGGCAGCAGTCTCAATTTGATATATCAGGACACTGTCCGCAAAATGGGGGTAGACCTATCAAGAATCAAGCCAAGCAGCACGACCTTTAAAGCAGTTATACCGGGCGTAGAAGCCCGCTGCACGGGCTCTTTAACATTGGAGGTCGTATTCGGCTCTCCCAATAACTTTCGAAGCAAAGAACTCACCTTCGACATAGCTCCATTCCGAAGTGGCTATCATGCACTATTCGAAAGAACAACCTTCGCCCGCTTCAATGCAGTCCCGCATTATGCTTATTTAAATGTCAAAATGCCTGGACCGCGTGGCGTCATCACGGCTAGTGGAAACATGGAGTGCTCTCTTCGTATAGAAAAGTACACGGCGGCTCTAGCAGCCGAAACCCAAAACGGCCTATTCAAGCCGAATAGCTCATCGATCGTTAAGACTGCAGACGCCACTAAAAGTGTCCGGCGCACGCCTCAGTGCGGCAGCTCAGATAAATCCGAGATTGATTAGTAGTTACGCCCCCATTGACTGCCCCATAAGGCGATAGCATACATGCCTCGTATACACAAGTATACGCACAAAATCCCTTGGGCGGCGCGAGGGGCACACTGCATACAAATAGTCCATAGTTCGGCTCGACCCTATTCGGACTCTAGAAATTATATTTCAAGGTTCCTCAAATGAACCAACTCTGTTTATGGCCACACTGGATTCCTTTTTTAAAGGTTTTTTCTTTTTTACAGCTGGCCACCGCACCGCCCTTCTTGGACACATAACAAAGGAGAAAACGACGTAGACATGCAACAGTGCCCACACTAAGGTTTCTTTTTAGATTAAGCCCATGTGTAAACCTTTTTTTAATCTCTTTTTGTTTTATACTTTCCTGGCTTGCAAAATGTCCAAGAAAGCTATCGGCACTATCTGTAAGAATACGGCTTGCCGTCTTAATGGTGGATATCATAGAAGAACTTGATTCAGAATGTGTTTGGAGTTTTATTCTCTCATCACCTGCGTTCTTTCCCCATGCCAGAATGCCACATGTGCCTTAAACCAGGGCCCATTACCAGGGGCTGTATTCAGCCTGATATATGTTGAAAAGTCCGAACACCTTAGGGAGTGTTTGTCGTCGCGAGTTTGGCCTTATATGCATGACCTCCGAATCATGTCTTTGGTAAATAGTTGGGTTGCCCGGATCCTGTGCTTGCTACCTTACGTTCCTCTATATCGGCTAGGGTAGTAAAGGGAGAACTACTGTGATTGTGTCCTGGTTCTTCCAGATGAGCACCTTAGTAGAGAAAGGCAAAAACTAACTATCATGATGTGGCAAGAGCTGGTCAACCACTCGATGACTCAGTGGAATCTTCGCGATTCCTTCCGCATTAACGAAGGACCGATTTTCTAGTCACGTATGTAAATGCACCGTATTTGGATAACTGCATATGTACCAGGGGCTATATCATAGACCCACCGTCAAACTCCTATGGCTAAGTGAAAGTGTTAAAGACCTATAGTACGATTGCCTGGTTTGCCGCATTGACACCTCCTTAATGGACCAAGACGTTGGATCAAGAGTGATCAAATGCTTTTTCGAACACCCCAGTGTTATACACGAGGGGGCTGAAGCTGACGACTGGTAAACTTTCAGATTATATAAAAATGGCCGCACAGGAGGCACTAAAAACTTTTTGACAAAAGTATAAATAAAGCATTCATTTACCATATGCATTTGTGTTTACAATTTTGATACATTTTACTCGAACATAATGTCTTTCGGGCACTGACCCTCTATCAAGCGGGCACCCTCTAAGACATCTTCAAAGTAATGCTCTGGTGTGTCCTTGCCCTCGGGTGGAATCCTTGTTGCAATATCGGTAGCCTTCATCTTCGCCCAATGCGTCTTGACATGGGCAAAGGCCATCCATGCACCTTCTATGCACGTTGACCGCTTGATAGTGTAGATATGCGACACCGCATGAACAAGTCGTTGCACTAAGCAAAAATAACTATTCAGAACTGGCTCTCTAGGCCAAAGCCGGACCACGACAACCTTCATGGCAAGTTCGGATATCCTGTGGAGCTCTGCCCATTGGGCTATCTATTCGTTTAGCAACATCGGACACTTTGGCATGCTGAATTACAACCCGAAAAGCTTTTCCGTTGCATGTCCTTCTTGGGCTTGGAAAAACTGCATTGCATCATAAGCACTCTTTGACAAGTTCAAAAATGCGTCTGGAGAACTCCACACTCGATCAAGCGGGGCATACTTCGGATCGCCGAATTTAGTGCGCAATAAGAAGGGCTTACCAGCCATGATCTCCCCAGCTAGCCGGATTTCCTCCCGAGCAGCTCTAGAATCAGACCGTGCTTCCTTCGCCTCTTGTAAGGCCTTCTCAAGATCAGCCACTTTTGTTTGGTTATCTTTCTCGAGAAATTCACAATGGCTAGGGGTATCCTTTATCTCAAGCACCATAGTAGTTATTCTCTCTTCACTCTGGTGTCGAGCAGCCTGTTCGGCCTTCAATTCTGTAGCCGCCTTTTCGGCAGCCGCATTACTCATCCTGGCTTACTCCTTGGCCCGGGCAAGCTCAGCCCGAAGGGTCTCCACTACGGCGGCACTATCTGCAGTTATGCATATCAAATTCTCAGTGTCACGCTAATTTCATAATAATAGCATGTACTAAGCGCCCCAAAGACATACCCTGTGCCTCGTCGAGCCGCATGTTAATAAGCGTGATGTCATCATCCGCTACATCAACTTTCTGCTTCAGATGTGCTACCTCCGTAGCTCGGGCAGTCGCCACGGATGTTACAACCTGTGTTTAAATTAATCTGAATAATTTTTGTATATATTCATTGACCCTCTGATCGCCTCCCTTGGGATGCCAATCAGAGTCTCAGGGGATACTACCTGTACACAGGCGCATTTTGCATTTATGGCATTTTTTGAAAATATTACATTACATACCTCGAAGCCTCCTAGCAGGCTCATAAGAGCTTCATTTAGTCCGCTTTTTGCGGACAGAACTCTCTCAACCACCGTACCCATCAAGGTACGATGTTCCTCCAAGATGGATGCATGTTGCAATGTGTCCGTCAATGTATCCGGCACCTCCGTGTCTAGAGCAGTATGCGCCGTCCCTCGGAAACCGGATAGTCCGGGGCCTTTGTTGTCAGGAGCCGCACTCCCTGGATCCTGGGCGGCCGAAGTATCATCTTCTGGCCCGGTCCTCGCTGTCCCTCGCACCATTTGATTAGGCGAGATCCTCTGGGACGATACCTCGGTGTCGTCCGCCTTATCAGGCAAGGAGATTTGTGGAGGCGTCTCACTCTCCATCATCTCCGGAAGAAGATCCCCCGAGGAGGAAGACTGTTGGGGAAGGCTGCATGCCGGACTACAAGCATATATTTTAAATATTATTATGGCGATCAAGAAACGAACAAGATATGTTTAAAATGCCCTTCTTCACTTACGATTCCGCTAGGGGCCTGCCTTTATGGGGAGACTGCGTGTCAACGTCACCTCCCGGTCCAGAGCCCCCTTATAGGGACATCTTCCCTCGCTTAGAAGCCCTTATCTTCAGGTCTTCGGAGGTGGTCCTTTTCTTCCCACAAGGAGAAGGGATGTCAGTTTTTCCTTCCCTTTCGTCTTCAGAAGAGAGAGTTTCGGTCTCCCCGGACAAGATGTCGGGCGAGCCTCTAGAATGAGGGCCTCCTTGGGCCTCCTTGCTCTTCTCCTTGTCTTCCCTTACCGGCACTTGATAGGGTGCCGAAGCCAGCATCCTTGTTAATACCGGATCCGCTGAGTCTTCGGGAAGAGGGGCCGAACACCTAATTCTCTCCGTCTTCTTTATCCAGCCCTGGCCGAGTATGAGTTTCTCAGTACATTGTTATGAGGAATTAGACTGAACTGTGTTCGGGAGTTAAGTGCTTACCGAGGTATCCGGATGATTGCAGTCAAGGCCGATGTCTTCTGTAGTATCTGGCCACTGTTTTCGTGCGCCGAAGAATAATTTCCACATCCCTCTGAGCGTTGTGCCAGAGAAGTGCTGAAGGGTCTATGGTCCTTCCAAATTGAACTCCCACATGCAGAGAGGACGTCGATGGCACGGTAGGACTCGACGGACTAGCATTACTTGAATTACATTGATGAGGCCGGTATCCTTTTTGATAAGGCTCCGAATGCGGCTTTGTAACATCTGCACCTCATCGATGGATCCCTAGTCCAGCCCCTTGTGAATCCACGATGCAAGCTGTAACGGAGGGCTAGAACAGAACGCAGGTGTAGCTGCTCACTTTTTGCCACGAGGTTCTGTGATGTAAAACCACTCCGGTTGCCATAGGTTGTAAGATTCTGTGAAGGAGCCCTTTGGCCAAGGAGAATTAGTAAGTTTGCTTATTGCAGCACCTCCGCACTCCGCTTGTTTCATGTCGACTACCTTTGGCTTCACAATGAAGGTCTTGAGCCATAAGTCGAAGTGTGGGGGAATACGGAGGAAGGCCTCGCACGTGATGATAAACGCCAAGATGTAAAGGAAGGAGTCTAGAGCTAAATCATGAAAATCTAGCCCGTAATAAAACATGAGACCTCGAACAAAGAGATGAAGAGCAAACCCTATCCCTCGGAGGAAGTGAGGGACGAATACGACCCTCTCATTGGATCTGGGAGTAGGAATAACCTGCCCTTGAGCAGGGAGCCTATGGAGGATTTCCGCAGTCAGGTATCTTGCCTCCCGGAGCTTCACGATATCCTCCTCTGTGACAGAGGAGGCCACCCACTAGCCTTGAAGGCTGGATCCGGACATGACCGGGGGGGGGGGGTGCGAAGCTGAACCTTGGGTGCTGGAACTCGAGGTGGGAGAGGTTGAAGAAGGGATTAGCATAGAAAAGAAAAGATAGGCTTTAGCCCCTTTATAAAGATGATGAATATCAAGCGTCCCCTCCACGGCCTTAAAACATGCCTATCTCAAGGAATCATGCCAACAGAATGGTTGGGTTACCCACACCCGTGTTGATGAGAATCCCGCAAAAAAGGGACACGATCTCTGCTTTGACAAGACGTGCCAATAAAACTGCCTCTCGAAGCGTGGGATAGCAGGCTAGAAAACGATTCGAAATAATGGCCAGGCGATGACATAATGTCACGCTACAGGAATTGTCAGCAGATTGAACTCGTGAAAATATTATACTCTCTACGGTTGTGTGTGGAATTTGTTTTGTAGGGCCGAACACTATTTTTCTTCGGAGACGATTTTGGAGTATTCGGAGGAGGAACCCGCCTTGCAATGCTGAAGACAATCTGTGCGCTGGACACCTCGTCATTGAAGCCTAGTTCAGGGGCTACTGAGGGAGTCCTGGATTAAGGGGTCCTCGGATGTCCGGACTATTAACATGGGCCGGAATGTTGGGCTATGAAGATACAAAACCGAAGACTTCTTCCCGTGTCCGGATGGGACTCTCCTTAGCATGGAAGGCAAGCTTGGCGACCGGATATGTAGATTCCTTTCTCTGTAACCGACTTTGTGAAACCCTAGCCCCCTCCGGTGGCTATATAAAATGGAGGGTTTAGTCCGTAGAGGCAACTTACAATCATAATCATAGGCTAGACTTCTAGGGTTTAGCCATTACGATCTCGTGGTAGATCAACTCTTGTAATACTCATATTCATCAAGATCAATCAAGCACGAAGTAGGGTATTACCTCCATAGAGAGGGCCCAAACCTAGGTAAACATCGTGTCCCCCGTCTCCTGTTACCATCGACCTTAGACGCACAGTTTGGGACCCCCTACCCGAAATCCGTCGGTTTTGACACCGACAGCGGTGGGTGGCATATGGCTTTGGTTAGCGAAAAGCTGGCATCCCGCGCAACGTTGGACAAGGTCCTGTGCATCCGCTCGGGCCGTTGGCCAATAGAAACATGTACGGAAGGCCTTGTTTACAAGGTCCTGAGCCACGACATTGTGACCATCGAGACCGGCATGAATTTCAGCCAAGAGCTGTCGCCCCTCTTCCTCGGAGATACATCTTTGAAGTACTCCGGTAGCGCTTTTCTTGTAGAGTTCTCCGTCATGAACCTTGTAGGCTTTCGAGCGCCGAACAATGCGGAGCGCCTCAGTCTGATCCTCAGGGAGTTCTCGCCTATTAAGGTAGGCCAAGAAGGGTTCGGTCCATGGGGCAATGACTGCCATGATAAGATGGGCCGATGGTGTTATTTTGGTGGCTGAGCCCCTGATGATATCGGTGTGTTCAGAATCTAGGGTTATAGTCGGATCCGGACTGGTGTTGTTGCTCTCCCCTTGCCACACCACGGATGGCTTGAAGAGCCTTTCCAGAAAGATGTTAGGTGGGACGGGGTCGCGCTTGGCGCCGATGCGAGCAAGGACATCCGCCGCTTGATTACTTTCTCGAGCCACATGATGAAACTCAAGCCCCTTGAACCGATCCGACATTTTGAGAACGGCATTATGGTAAGCCGCCATTTTAGGATCTTTGGCATCGAAGTCTCCATTTATTTGAGATATTGCGATGTTTCAATCCCTGCGCACTTCCAGGCGTTGTATGCCCATGGAGACAGCCATCCGAAGACCATGCAATAAGGCCTCGTATTCGGCTACATTGTTGGAGTCTATATATAATATTTGGAGTACGGACTAAACTGTATCTCCAGTGGGGGATGTTAGGACAACGCCTGCTCCTAAGTCCACTAGCATTTTGGACCATCGAAGTGCATGACCCAGTTGGAATATGTGTCGTACTCTTTAGGGAGTTTGGCTCTGTCCATTCAGCTTCGAAGTGGGCTAGTACTTGGGATTTAATTGCCCGGCGCGGTCTGTATGTTATGTCGAATGGGAGAGGCTCAATGGCCCACTTGGCAATCTGGCCCGTGGCATCGCCGTTGTTTATTATGTCATTGAGTGGTACTTTGGAGGCCACCGTGATTGAACACTCTTAAAAGTAGTGTCGTAGCTTCCGGGATGCCATGAAGACCGAGTATGTTATTTTTTGGTAATGAGGGTACCGAGATTTGCATGGTGTGAGGATAGTGGATACGTAGTATACCGGCTTCTGAAGCAGGAATTTGTGCCCGTCCTCCTTTCGTTCAACGATGAGCACCACACTCATGACCTGGTGTGTTGCCGATATGTATAATAACATGGGTTCACCGATGTTCGGTGCGTCCAGGATTGGGTTGCTCGCTAAAGAGACTTTAGTTCTTCTAGTCCGACCATTGCTGCGTTCATCCACTCGAAGTGATCGGTGCGTCGGAGAAGGCGATAAAGTGGCAATGCTATTTCTCCTAGTCTGGAGATAAAGCGGCTTAAAGCTGCCACACATCTGGCTAGTTTTTGGACTTGTTTAAGGTCTGTTGGTGTAGCCAACTGTGATAGAGCTCGGATTTTAGCTGGGTTCGCCTCAATTCCTCTATTGGAAACAATGAAGCCCAGCAGTTTTCCAAGGGGAACACTGAAAACACACTTTTCCGGATTGAGCTTGACGTCATATGTACGGAGGTTGTTGAATGTGAGACGCATGTCGTCTATTAATGACTCGATGTGCCTAGTTTTGATGACGACATCATCTACATACGCTTCAACTGTCTTGCCAATCTGTTTCTCCAGGCATGTTTGAATCATGCGTTGGTAGGTGGCGCCAGGATTTTTAAGTCCGAAGGGCATAGTGTTGAAGCAGAATGGCCCATATGGGGTAATGAATGCTATTGCAGCTGTGTCAGACTCCTTCATTTTGATTTGATGGTATCCGAAGTATGCGTCGAGGAAACAGAGTGAGTCGTGTCCGGCTGTAGCATCAATAATCTGATCGATGCGAGGGAGGGGAAATGGATCCTTAGGGCACGCCTTGTTGAGGTCTTTGAAATTGATGCATAGGCGCCATGATTTATCCTTCTTTGGCACCATCACCAGGTTTGCGAGCCAGTCCGGGTGTTTTATTTCTTTGATGAATCCGGCCTCGATTAACATGGCTAGCTCCTCCCCCATAGCTTGTCGTTTGGGTTCGAAAAAGCGCCATAGTGTTTGCTTGACCGGTTTATATCCCTTCAGTATGTTTAGGCTATGTTCAGACAACCTGCATGGGATTCCCGGCATATCAGAAGGGTGCCAGGTGAATATGTCCCAGTTCTCGCACAGGAACTCTCATAGCGTGGCGTCAACCATTGGGTCTAGCTGTGCCCCGATGGATGCTGTCTTCCTGGGGTCCATTGGGTGGACTTGAAATTTGTCTATTTCATCTGCTGGTTTAAAGGAGATGGATTTGGGTCACTTGTCTAGGATCACGTCATCCCTATCCACCGTGGAGCGTAGTGCGGTTAACTCTTCGACCACGAGGGCTTCAGACAATGCCTCAAGGGCCAGGGCTGCGGTTTTGTTTTCGGTGTGGAGTGCTAAGTTTGGATCACTGGCAAGAGTGATAATACCATTGGGCCCGGGCATCTTGAGCTTCATGTACCCGTAATGAGGTATAGCTTGGAAGCGTGTAAATGCATCTTGCCCTAATAAGGCGTGATATCCACTGTTGAAAGGGGCCACTTGGAAGGTTATCTCCTCGGACTGATAATTCTCCGGCGTGCCGAATACCACGTGGAGTGTGATTTTCCCGCGCATCGCGCCTCCCGACTGGGAATGATTCCTCGGAAGGTCGTGCTACTTTGCTCAATGTGGCTCCTGTCTATTTCCATTTTGTTGAGAGTTTCCTCATAAATGAGGTTTAGTCTGCTGCCGCCGTCCATGAGCACTTTGGTAAGCCGAAAGTCGTCCATGATTGGACTGAGGACCAAGGCGGCTGGTGCTCAGACTGTCCTGAATTTTGGTTTGTCATCGGCATTGAAAGTTATGGCCGTGTTGTCCTAGGGGTTTATTGCTGCTACTTGGCAGACTTCAACGGGGCCATAGAGTGCCCTTTTGCGCCTATTGTTTGAGGCGAAAGTCTCGAAGACCGTCAATACTCCGAGGTCGTCGTCTTCCGTAGGGTGTTGCTCTGTGGTATTTTTGGTGAGGAGATCCTCGCCGCTCTTGGCCACTTGCCGGAGTATCCAACATGATCTAAGGCTGTGGGTTGGTATGGTATCTGGTGTTGTGTGTATTTTGCATGGCCTATCGAGCCATCCCTCCAGAACGGTTTTGCGCCCCGTAATGGGCTTTGATTTTTTTTACTATTGGATCGGGCGACCCACGAGGGTGCATCCTTTTTGCCCAGACGAGGGGTTAAGTGGAAACTGGTGGCTCCCAGGGAGCTGCGTGAGTTTGCTAGGCACTTTCCATTGCGCAGTACTTCTGTACTATGGTTGCCAAGTCAGCGAAGTGTAATATGCGACGGCGGTTAATGGCATTGAGGATTCCCTCGTTCGTGCAATTATTGCAGAATAGTGAGATCGCATCTTTGTTGCAGCAATCTTTGATCTTGTTTTTGACAAGGAGGAATCTGGCCCAAAAGTGATGGACCATTTCTTGAGACTATTGTCGTATGTACATAAGATCGTGTGTATCTTGGTGGGTGGGTGGATTTAAGTCTGAACCCTGACCCAATTTGGGATCCAGAGTTTGAGAAACTTCCAAACTTAATAGTTCGGGCTCTGGGATATCAACTAATTTTTCAGGCCCGTTGTCCGATTCTAGGTTTGGAGGGCAGGGCGTGCTGTTCCGTGGACGAGTATCCGGCTCTTCAAGACCGGAAATCCAAACATAGTTCATCCTCAATATAGAGGGGGAGTTGTTGTTTCGCTCCTCGATTACCGCTACCTGATGGGTGATCGGTGGAGATTTGATTTCTCTCTGATCGGGTTTAAGCCCAATCCGAGGGCGGTGATGCGATCAAGGAGTTCGTTTAAAGATGACAACTCCATCGGATCCATCCGTTTGGAGTATTCGGAGTCAACATGGAGGCGATTTTCGATGACCCAAGAAGTCATTGTTGGCTTGACGTCCCAACGGGCGGTCATGGTAAAGCCGCCCAGCTGGAGGGTTTGACCTGGGGCCAGGGCTCCTCTAGAGGTGATACTGTCCTTGACAACAAGGCGAGCCATCAATCTTGTCTTGGACATCACAGCGGAACTCTCAAGGAAAGCACCAATGTCCGTGTCAAAACCGACGGATCTCGGGTAGAGGGTCCCGAACTGTGCGTCTAAGGTTGATGGTAACAGGAGGTGGGGGACATGATGTTTACCCAGGTTCGGGCCCTCTCTATGGATGTAATACCCTACTTCCTGCTTGATTGATCTTGATGAATATGAGTATTACAAGAGTTGATCTACCATAAGATCGTAATGGCTAAAGCCCTAGGACTCTAGCCTGTATGATTATGATTGCCTCTATGGACTAAGCCCTCCGGTTTATATAGACACCGGAGGGGACTAGGGTTGCACAAAGTTGGTTACAGAGAAAGGAATCTTCATATTCAGGCGCCAAGCTTGCCTTCCACAACAAGGAGAGTCCCATCCGGACATAGGTGAGAGTCTTTTCGGTCTTGTATCTTCACATCCCATCAGTCCGGCCCATGTCAATAGGCCAGACGCCCGAGGACCCCTTAATCTAGGACTCCCTCACCTCCCCATGCAATCCCGTGCCCTAATAGAGTTCTCTCCCCCTTTGTCATCAAGACACCAAAAAGGAAAAGAGCGAAGCTAACGACCCAGGGCTCAGTAGGTCTCCTCTCCCATCACCGCCGTATCGTCAGAATCCTCATCAGATTCCTCCGACTCCCAAGACTCCTCAGGCTCCATGGAAACACCCTCAGGACCACGAACAGCAGAGGTAGCAGGCTCTTCATCAGACCACTGATAGTTCTCCAAGCACCACGTATCCTCAGGAGTGATGGTCTTCTCAGAGCCACTATTCACATTTGGCACATTAAGGTGCTTCATCAACTGAATCTTCATGCGACGCGCCATCTTCTCAGCAACATGAGCCTGGTAGAGCTTCTTCTGAATATGAGTCTGCAAGCAAAAAGTCTTCTTGATCTTGGTAGTCAGCTTCTCAACCCAAGTGGGCTGGGGCCCAGGCTCCAACTCAAAGTCATCGTCGTCCGAGGTAGCATACACATCCTCCTGATTGCCCATAGGAAAATGAGGAGTCTTATGCTTCTTCTTCCTCAACACTTTAACCTCATGCTCTGTGAGATTATCTGGAGTGGTGAGAGGTTCTCCTGGCCTACGAACTACCCAAATGGAGTTCAGAAACTGCATCACAAAAGGAGCATAGATCGCTACCTTGCAGTACCACACCATATTGTACATCTCCTCCCACATCCACTTGGAGACATCAAACGTGGCACCGGAACCCCTTTTGGTCTTCATGGCCCCAAGCAAATCCACAAGATAACCATAAATATCGTCTTGATTCCCAACCTTGGGTAGCAGCACACAGCGGAACACACGATGCAGAATATCATAGACTAGCAGAAGGTCATTGGATTTACCCATGATACCATGACCCGAGATGTATAAAGGGGCAAGCTTCACCTTGTCCATGGGGTGGGCTCGGTCGTGATGACTGAGACCACCTTGGCCCTTCAACCTGGTATCCTCATAGCCAAGAGCATTGCAGAAGGCTCTCCAAGGGACATGAAAGAACTCATCATGACACATAAAGGCCATGTGACGCGCATCATTAGTGCCAAAGTGGAATGTAGCATAGAACTGATGAATGAGCTGGACATCGAAGTCACAATTCATAATCATGAGCTTGATCAAATCAAACTCCTCACACATCTCCAGAGCCTCTCCAAAGTAACCAAGGTTGTTCCTCCAGTGATCGATGCCAATGGACCACATCCGGGTGAACTTGTTCTTGTGGTGCTCAAAAATTTCTGACACAACCCATAACTGCAACTCATTCCGGAACTGAGGGTTGTTCCACCGAGGATGCTGCGGCACAGTGTAGGGATCCTGGAAATGGAACTTTTCACAGTCCAAAAGCTTCCATTTATGCATAGGTATCGCAGCACGCTGCTTGGCAGCAGCAGATTTCTCCCGGCGAGTGGCCTTGGCAGGGATCACAACCTCGCGAGTATCCTCATTTTCATCCGACGATTCGCCCCTACGGGCCCTCTTCTTGGTGTTCCGAGGCTTCTGAGCAGCACGAGAGCTAGAGCCACCTGCAAACGCACATAGAGAGCACACAGGTACCCCACCGAAGATGAGATAAATGTACACAAGATCAGAAGAATAAATCTCATGTTCGTAAGTAGAAGAAGAACAATGCAGATGGGTTCAGAGAAAGAGGTTGTTCCGGTTGTTCGACCGGTAGAACCGCCAAAGCGGTTGTACCGCTCGCGAGGAGCGGTAGTACCACTGAGAGCGGATCTGCCGAGTTGAAGAACGGGGACAACCCTACTTTGAATTTAGATGCAATATTCGTACTTCTAACTACGCACAGGAAAAGGAGGAGTATATAAGGATCTATCCCACCAATCATTTGGCCAAAAATGTGGGAGTACAAGCAATGCCCTAGAGGAAGGATTCAACAAACGGAACCCTAAGAACAAGAGGAAACAGGGCTTTACCGGTATCCATGGGAGGAGATTAGAAGGGAGGCGACCTCCACAGAGTGGATCCGATGAAGGGCCGACCGATCCGGAACTCCTGAGGGCGCTCCGGGGCAATGGGCGGAGCAACCAGCGGCTAGGGTTCAGATGAGGGACGGGTGTGAAGGGGAAATAGAATACCCCTTCAGCCCGCACCCTTTATATATGCATCCAGATGTCAGCCGGTGGTACCGCTCTGAAGAGCGGTAGTACCGCTCCTGTAGCTAGCCGGAGTTTGATGGAGGTACTTCCACTCTAGAAGCAATGGTAGTATCGTTTCCAAATACCGGTACTACCGGCCAGTGGTACACGTACAAACAAGAGCGGTAGAACCACTCATGCAAGACCGGAAGTACCGCTGGGACTACACAACTTAGTGGAAGAACGGTAGAACCACTCTGACCACCGGTTGTACCGCCAAGTTGCACCAGCCCATGCACAAAAGGATCAAACTTGTGTACATTTGGAAAAGATGGCTTGAGATGAGAAGGCTTAGGATGGAAGCAAGACACTGTATTATGATGATGAAGCCCCCAAGAGTGCAAGAAGCAAACAATAAAAGCCACTCCTTGGAGAATTCAAGCATCTAGGAGAACCGAAGGAGCAAGGCAAAAGGAAACACACAACAAAGAAAACACCCTTGCACAAGGGCGGTGGCCGGAGCCACCTATGTTTGAGTCAAATGGTATGGCGCCGCGAAGAATTATCCTTGGGCCCATGACCAAAACTCGTCTTTGGAGCACAAGTACCATCAAAAATGGCTAATGTGAAAGGCTTGATCAATTTATGCATAATGGGGGGAGGGAGAGTTCATTGAGAGAACAACACCCCCCCTATGTCCATGCCTACACCTAAACAAGACATCATGAAGAGTATGGTGGGGTGTGAAACGGTTCAAGCCACATTGCTCGAATCAATGATATAGCTCATGCCTTAACTTGCGAAATCTTGCTTCATCCAAGGGCTTCATGAAAATACCTGCAATGTTATCATGAGTGTTGACATACTTGGGCTTGATCTCCCCTCGCCTAATGTGATCCCGGATGAAGTGATACCGAATCTCAATATGCTTCATCTTGAAGTGTTGCACCGGGTTGAGAGAGATCTTGATGGCACTTTCATTATAACACCAAAGAGGCACTTCGTCACAAATGACACCATAATCCTTCAAAGTTTGCCTCATCCATAGAAGTTGAGAACAACTACCGGCAGCCACATACTCCTCTTCGATGGATGAGAGAGACACACAACTTTGCTTCTTAGAAGACCAACTCAACAAAGAGCAACCTAGAAATTGGCACCCTCCAGAAGTGGACTTCCTATCCACTCTGTCTCCCACCCAATCTGAGTCTGAATAGCCCAAAAGGTTGAAGTTGTCTCCTCTTGGGTACCACAAGCCAACATTTGGGGTATGAGCCAGATATCGAAAGATTCGCTTGACTGCCACATAGTGGCTTTCCTTAGGTGCGACTCGAAACCGTGCACAAACTCCCACACTCAACATGATAACCGGTCTAGATGCACAAAGGTAAAGCAAGGAGCCAATCATGGAGCAATATAACTTTTGATCCACCGCTTTACTATTGGGATCTATATTAAGTTGTCATTTGACGGGCATTGGAGTGAAAGCCGGCTTGACATCACTTAGCTTGAATCTCTTGAGCATGTCTTGAGTGTATTTGGCTTGGTTGATGAAGGTTCCTTCTCTTCTTTGCTTGATTTCGAACCCGAGAAAGACTTCAACTCTCACATCATGGACATCTTGAACTTTGAGGTCATGAGAGCGGCAAATTCCTCATTGAAAGCTTTGTTAGGATAACCAAAGATAATATCATCAACATATAGTTGGCATACAAACAACTCCCCTTTGACCTTCTTAGTAAAAAAGAGTGGGGTTGGTTTTCCCAATTTCAAACCCACAATCTTGCAACAACTCGGTAAGATGCTCATACCATGCACGTGGGGCTTGTTTTAGGCCATAGAGTGCCTTGTCGAGTTGGTACACATGATCGGGGAAATAGGGATCCTTGAACCCCGGGGGTTGTTTCACATACACCAACTCATTAATGGGACCATTAAGAAAAGCACTTTTCACATCCATTTGTTGCAGCTTGAAGTTATGATGAGAAGCATAAGCAATCAACAAACAAATAGATTCAAGGAGAGCAACGGAAGCAAAGGTTTCACCATAGTCGATACCCTCGACTTGGGAGTAGCCTTGTACTACCAAACGAGCCTTGTTGCGAACAATAATCCTGTGAGCATCTTGCTTGTTCTTAAATATCCACTTAGTTCCAATGACATTATAGTCCCCCGATGGCCTTGGCACCAATCTCCACACCTTGTTGTGCTTGAAGTTGTTGAGTTCTTCATGCATGGCATTGAGCCAATACAGATCCTTCAGCGCCTCATAGACTTTTTGGGGTTCGACACAAGAAACAAACGTGTGACATTCACAATAGTTTGCTAATTGTCTACGAGTGCTTACCCCCTTTCTTAGACTTCCAAGCACATTTTCATGAGATGATCTTCGGTTGTGAGCTTGGATGCAATCTTAGCGGCACGACGCTCCAATTACTCCTCAGGAGTGAGATGAGGAGAGGAAACTTGATCATCTTGAGCGTCGTATTGAGCTTGTTCTTGATCTTGAGCTTGCTCTTGATCTTGAACTTGCTCGGAAGGGAGAACTTGACCGTGGGCATCACTTGGTGGTTCACCACCATCTTGAGGTTGATCTTGCCCTTGATCTTGTTCCCTTGGTTGAGGGCCTTCACTTTATTCTTTGGAAGCATGTGGGTCTTGGGTTGGTGATGGCTCCACTTGAGTGGAGCATTGTCCTTCTCCTTCGGCCACAAGGGGTTCCTCAATGGGTAGGATATGACCAACACCCATTCTTCTTATGGCTTGGGGAGGAATTTCATCACCTACATCACAAGTACCACTTTGCTCCACTTGGGAGCTGTTATTCTCATCAAACTCCACGTTACATGTCTCCTCAATGAGTCCCATGGACTTGTTGAGGACACGGTAAGCATGAGAGTTTGTACCATAACCAACAAATATGCCCTCATGAGCTCTAGCCTCAAATTTAGACAAACGAACACCTTTCTTGAGAATGAAACACTTACAACCGAACACCCGGAAGTACTTGAGGTTGGGCTTGTTACTGGTGAGTGTTTCATATGGAGGCTTGTTCAAGCCTTTGCAGAGATAGAGGCGATTGGATGCATGACACATGGTGTTGATGGCTTCGGCCCAAAAGTTGTAAGGAGACTTGAACTCCGCCATCATGGTCCTTGCCGCATCCATCAACATCCAGATCTTCCTTTCCGCTACACCATTTTGTTGAGGGCTGTATGGTGCGGAATATTGATGCTTGATCCCCTCATCACTAAGAAACTCATCCAAGGTGTAGTTCTTGAACTCGGTGCCGTTGTCACTTCTTATTGTCAAGATCTTTGCATCGTCTTGATGTTGGACTTCATTTGCAAAGTCGATGATAGTTTGTTGAGTTTCACTCTTCCTCTTGTAGAAATATACCCAGGTGTACCTTGAATAATCATCGGCAATCACCAAGCAATACTTTCTACCCCCAAGACTATCAAAGGATGGAGGCCCAAAGAGATCCATGTGAAGGAGCTCCAAGGGTCTCTTCGAGTAGATGATAGTCATGGGCAGGTGAGCCTTCTCATGTAACTTTCCTTCGATACAAGCACTGCAAGCACGATCTTTCGCAAAGCTAATGTTTGTTAGTTCACGGACATCACTACAAAAAAAGACACATCCGTGACATTTTGGGCCGAATGAATTTTTTTCTTGTCATACTTATGACACTTCTATGATGATAATTGTGACAAAACCCGGTATCATCATAGATGTGGTGGGTTCCTACTTCTATGAAAAAAAATCATGACAGAAAATGGGCTTTTCGTCCTGGGCGGGCCGGAGACGCAACTGCATGACATTCTTTGGGCCGTCCATGACGGAAAAAACCATGGTAGAAGCGAGGGTGAGAAATTTTTTGGCGAGTTCCCAGTTACAGTGGGTGGTCGGGGGCCGAGTGATGCGCGTTCCTCTCGTACACGTACGCGTGTGTGTGTGAGGCATTGGGCTCTAACTGAACCCGAGCGAGGCGTCGCCTAACTGAACCCGAGCGATTGCACTGCAGGCTACGCGTTACTGAACCCGAGCAATCGAGCGATTCCTTCGCTACTGCTACTAACTTAAGCCGGTCGATGTTGCCTCTAGATGAATAGTGAGTGTTGTAGGGGGGTTTGGATGAACAGTGAGCGTTGCGCGGGGGGGGGGGGTTTGGATGAATAGTGAGCGGTGGGGGTGGATGAACAGGACCCATGGCGTTGCCTCTGGATGAACAGGACCCCGATCGATCGAGCTGGTTGGGGCTGGATGAATAGGACCCCGTGGAGGGCTGGATGAATAGGACGACCCCGTGGAGGGCTGGATGAACAGTAGACGATGGAGGGGTGGATGAATAGTAGCCCGTGGAGGGGTGCTTGAACAGGAGCCCGTGGAGAGGGGTGGTTGAATAGTAGTCGGTGGAGTAGCGCGCAGTGGAGGCTAGATGAACAGGAGCCCGTGGATGAACAGTCGCAGGTGGAGGCTAGAGGAGGTCGACATGGATGAATAGTAGCCCGTGGAGGCTGGAGGAGGTCGACGGTGGAGATGAACAGTATCCCGTGGAGTCCCGTTTTGCGGTACGCCACCCCTCGATGAACATGACCCCCGTTTCGACCGTAGCGATCCAACACAAGTCTGTTTTGTCTGTTTTGCGATACACCACACCCCTCCCGATCAACAGGACCCCCATTTCGACCGTAGGAGGTCCGTTTCCTCCGTTTTGCGGTACGCCAGACCCCTCCCGATGAACAGGATCCCGTTTTGAACGTGGCCGGTCGAACACAAGGCCGTTTCCTCCGTTCTGGAGTACGCCAGGCCTCGTTTCCATCGCCTGTTCCATCCAAGCCCTCCCGATGAACACGACGATGCATTCCGTTCCAACCCAGCCGCTTGGCTCCCCATGAACACAACGACGAGGCTGTTTCTCCGTTCCGACCCAGCCATGTACACGAGCCCTGGCCGTACGTATATATGCGCGTGTAGGCGTTCGAGACCTCGCCCGTATGTACGTACGTGGCCGTATTTTCTTTCTTGCACACTGGCCGCTGTACGTACGTGTACATGCTACGTGCGCGCCTCTACTACGACACGTGCGCGCCTCTACATCGACCAGTATATATGTACGTACACGTTCGCGACCAGAATGACAATGCTACGTACGCTTTGACCAGGTGGGTCCCGACTGTCAGGCACTTCCTTGCGTGTGAAGATGTAGCTGGTGGGTCCCAGCAGTCAGGGGGGCGAATCGTTTTTTTTTGCCCAGACGCACTTCCTTGTGTGCGAAGATGTAGCTGGTGGCTCCCAATAGTCAGGGGAAACGTTTTTTTTCACAAAGTACGGTGGCCCGTCCGGTGGGTCCCCGCTCTGAGGTGGAGGAATAATTATTTTGCGCATAATAAGGAGGCACTTCCTTGCTCCGGCCGTGGACCCAGCTGTCAACCTCTGCACGTACAGTCCATGTCCGATGGAAGCCTTTCCTTGACCAAGTTGACCACGCCGCGCCGAGAGCACCAGGGAGGTGGACGACGGCGAGGCCTAGGAAGGGGACGATGTGGAGCCGGGGAAGACACGAAAGTGGATGCCCACACGTAGAGGAGTATGAGGGTTCACTGGTTCATTGCGGTGTGAGGCTGCCATCACTGCAGAATAACAGGGGGTGTGGGTGAGTAGAGGGATGGCCTGGTCAGCGGTGGGAGTAGTAGGGGGCAGTGAGGCCTTCGCCGCATCGCAACCGGCCATAGGAGGCAGGAGCACAAGGCACGACTGATGCTGGTTTGGGCCGCTGGAGCAAGAAGACCAGAGGTTGAAGAAGCACTACGACCGTTGGATGGACATCGTTCGGTCACTGGAGCTAGAATCGTGCGTATTAACTAAGTTGACAAAGCCCTCCATCCCCGTCAACTTAGTAGGCCCACAAGTCAGCCTCCCACTATACTGGGTCCCAGCTAGGAGGGGGAGTATTCATTTTTGGTGCATAATAAGGAGGCATTTCCTTGCGTGCGAAGATATAGCTGGTGGGTCCAAGCTGTCAGCGGTGGTAACGTTTTTTCGCGAAATACAGAGGCCCTTTCGGTGGGTCTCGGATGTCAGGTGGAGGAATCATTATTTTGCGCGTAATAAGGAGGCATTTCCTTGTGTGCGGCCGTGGACCCAGCTGTCAGCCTCTCCACATACAGTCCACTTCAGATGCATGTCGGTCATTGACCACGTTGACCAGGCCGCGCCGAGAGCACCAGAGCGGTGGACGACGGCGAGGCCTTGGAAGGGAACGAGACGGACGCAGGGAAGACTCGGTAGTTGTTTCCCATGCGGAGGGAAGTATGACTGTACGAGGGTGTACTGGTTCATCTGCCTTCGCCATAGAATAACAACAGGTGTGGGTGGGTAGAGGGATGGCTAGGCCAACGATGGAAGTACGATGGGGCGGTGAGGCCTGCACGGCAGCACAGTCGGCCACGGGGAGGAGGGAGCAGGCAGTCCCGCCGGCGCTTGTTTGAGCGGTTGGAGCAAGAAGAGCAGAGATTGAAGAAGCACTACGGCCGTTGGATGGAAATCCAACAGTCACTACTTGTGCGTCAACCTTTTTTTTAGGAAAGCTTCAAATCTGTGGAAAACAGCATACATTCCATCTGCCATTATTTCTAATAATTTACAACCCATTTGCTAATTCTTAAGGTTTTTTGGGAGCCCATATTCTTTTTGTTAGCATTACAGCCCATATTGTCGCCACGGTTAAAAAATTATACGAAATTTTGCATATTTCGATGCGGTACGAACTGTTTTTAATCCTGAAATTTTGAGTCACTAACTGATTTTAAAAATAAATGTATATCAATATAAAATCCAACAAATTGTCCACGCATAAAAGTCAATGCAATTTAAAATCTCGAAATGAAAAAAAGAAATTTGAAACTAATTGCCGGTTGTTTTAAAAATGTACAACCCATTTCTCATTACTGATAGGCCATTTTCTCGGCCAGCCGAATGAAGCTCTCCTCGTCTTGAAAGATTTGCAGCCCAACAAGCCTGACAAAG
Source organism: Triticum aestivum (assembly GCF_018294505.1). Classification (NCBI taxonomy): domain Eukaryota; kingdom Viridiplantae; phylum Streptophyta; class Magnoliopsida; order Poales; family Poaceae; genus Triticum; species Triticum aestivum. The sequence goes on along the minus strand of NC_057807.1, from coordinate 452,057,739 downwards.
CGACTTGGCAAATCACAAAAACTAGGTTGTGGCCGTGGACCCAGCTGCGGCCATGGACCCAGCTGTCACCCTTTCCACGTACAGTACTCTTCCGATGGAAGTCGGTCGTTGACCACATTGACCATGCCGCGCCGAGAGCACTAAGGCGATGGACGATGGCAAGGCCTAGGAAGGGGAAGACGCGGAGCCGGGGGAGACGCGGTAGTGGATGCCCACGCGGAGTGGAGTACGAGGGTTCACTGGTTCGGCTGTGGCGTGAGGCTGCCGTCGCCGCAGAATAACAGGGGGTGTGGGTGAGTAGAGGGATGCCCTGGGCCAGCGGTGGGAGTAGTAGGGGGCGGTGAGGCCTCCACGGCATCACAGCCGGCCACGAGAGGCAGGAGCACGCAGCACGACCGGCGCTACTTTGGGCGGCTGGAGCAAGAAGACTAGAGGTTGAAGAAGCACTATGGTCGTTGGATGGACATCGTACGGTCAATGGAGCTAGAATCGTTGCTATTGACTAAGTTGACAAAGCCCTCCGTCCCCGTGAACTTAGGCCCACAAGTCAGCCACCCACTATGGTGGGCCTAGCTAGCAGGGGGTATTCATTTTTTTGTGCGTAATAAGGAGGCACTTCCTTGCATGCGAAGATATAGCTGGTGGGTCTGACCTGTCAGCAGGGGGAACGTTTTTTTCGCAAAATACAGAAGCCCTTCCCACATACAGTCCATGTACAGTGCGTAATAAGGAGGAACTTTCCTTGTGTGCAACCGTGGACCTCATGGGTCCTAGCCGTCAGGCTCTCCACATACAGTCCTCTTCCGATGACTCTCGTATGTTGACCACGCCACGCCGAGCGCACTGAGGCGATTGACGACGGCGAGGCCCCAGACTGGAACGACCCGGAGACGGGAAAGACGCGACAGTGGAGTCGCAGACGGAGAGGAGTGGGAAACTTGACTGGTTCGGGTGCCGGGTGGGCCTACACTCGACAGAGAATAACATGAGGTGCAGAGTGGAGGGATGGCCTGGCCGTCGGTGGGGTAGCGTTTGGCTGAGGAGCGCAAAACAACACTGCTGGATGCCGAAGGCCGGTGCAGGCGGTCCTGACAGTGCTGGGGGAAGAAGACGAGAGATTGAAGAAGAATGCCGGCCGTTGGATGTAAATCCAACGCCTTCTTAGGCTTCGATCTACTGGCCCACATGTCAGCCAGTCCATTTGTTTTTAGTCCATTTGGTGGGCTGGGTGAAAAAATGATGTAGCATCTATGCATCCCATTTATATATGGTAGAATTTAAATCCCATTTGCATTTTTCTCGAAATCCGCAGACTTGCTGGGCTGAATATCATGTTGGGCTAGACGGAGAAATGTTATAAAAACATAAACACATGATTGCACGTATATTACTGCATTGGTCAGTAAAATCTTTGCAAGCTTATGTACGCAATCACTAGGAGTTAACTTGCCAAGTTATATATAAACAATTATTATTATTATTTTGTAAGAACTTTCAACTTACGAAATAAAATATCATTTAAACTGTTGAGTTGGTTCTAGGGAAAAGTACAGGGAGAAAACTCAGTTTACGTCGAAAAAGAAAGTGGGAGAAAATTCAGAGACCTGCTGGGTCCACCTGAGGAGGGGAATTTGATGGGAGGAAGGATATTCAAAGCACGACAGCAGAGTGAACTAGTTTTTTTTAACGGACAAGTGAACTAGTTACATACATAAGCAAATAGCCACTAAAAAAGCAATTAGGTTAATGGGTTCTTAAAAGAAATATTTCTGACAAAACAGATAATTACGACACATAGGCTAATGCATGAAACACTCAGATGATAAAGGTGCTTATAAACAGATAAAGTACAACATCTAGACCTTCCTGGCACACTTGATCATGACGTTGCGGCTGTCCGTGTACTCGTCGGTTACGGGAAGCAGACACGCCCTCATGTCCAAGATCTGCCTGTACATGTCGTAGCATGTGTATGCGTCCTTGGCCGCGTAGGTTATGTAGGCTAGATTCAGAGGTACCTCCCACGTGTTCAGGTCCTTGGTATCATTGTCTTCTTTCATGTTGGCATATCAGGGGTCGATGATGGTCTCGGCGAGGTCAACCACGGAGTCCTTCTCCTGCCCGTTGCTGATGATCTTGTATTGCTTCTGGATTTCGACAAGCTTGTTGCACCAGATGGCCGAATCGTCACGTTCTTCCTTCTCTCCACCGCAGCGAAGGTGCAGTCGGCGCTACCGATGAAACGGGCGAATGCTCCAGAACCTCTGATGGCCCTACATAAGTGGTAGATGAGAACCTCGTCCCTCACACATACCTGGGCGACGGTGATCCGCTGGTCCCTGTCAGGAGAAGAATGGACGGGCACAAGGTCTAATCCTGCAACCTTGTGCTTTCTCGTCCTGTAGGTACTGCTTGAACTCGGCGAGGCAGAGCTTCACCGAGTCCGGATCGTTAGTGTACATCACATTCAACTTGGTGCAGCCATAGGACTGAATGGTGAACTCAAAGGGGAACTCCTTGCTGAAGTCCATATCCAGCAGGCTCACCCCTCGGATCTCCATTGGAGTCTCTTCAAGTGAACGAGTGTGTAGGCAGCGGCACCCGTTCATTTTTCAGCTCTTGGGGAACTGGATTCAACAGTAAACTGAGTGTGTACATGCGACAACAGTTACTACCCCTCCCTCGTCCGCTGCACACCCGGCAGAAGATGCACCCTCGGCGCATTCAAATACCTCCATTAAGAAACCTACTCCGGCCTCACATCGGTTCACGAGCGGGTTTGTATTCGTACTGTAATAATAGGAGTTAGTGGTCACTTTACTTAAGTTTAATTAGCTTTAATAGAAATTTATACTTAAAACAAGCAATGCACTGGCTCGTTCTATCAGTGCCACAGGATCAACATGCACAACAATTAGAATTATTATTCTCAGGACACACACGATCAGCACATTGGTCGCACTTTCACAAAGATAATACTACCAAGTTTGAACTGTTTGTTATGGTTGTTGTCCTTTGCATCATCATGCCGTGTTTCCCAGTTTGCAAGATTCAGAACCAATAAATAAGATCCAAATAATAAGTACAACAAAGATGCCTACACATCTCATTGATTCCCAGCTTGCAAGATTCAGAACCAACAAATAAGATTCAAATAATAAGTACAACAAAGATGCCTACAAATCTCATTGATTCCCATCTTGCAAGATTCAGAACCAACCCTTTAGAGCCTTTTGATAAAGTGAATATCAGGATTAAATCCATCTTGGCTAGCCATGTCATACAATCGAAGAACTTGGCAAATGCTCTTGACCGTCACAACATCCGTAGTTGCGTATTCCTATTTGCACAGCACAAACAAGAAGAGCATGATTTCACTTTAATAGTGGCCTCCTTGAACTCAACCTACAGCTCCACTAGGATGAGGCCTGCCTGGAGTTCCATGATTCAATTCATGCGCCTTTTTCTGTAGTTCACCTGAAATGAAGCAAAGATTGCATCATTCAGCTAGCAAGAAGTACTTGCTCTCGTGAGCTGGCAGGTTCTTCTTTAGTAGTTGCACTAAAATTGAGGTACATTAAGGTTGGTTGTCCGGCTCATGTAAGGTGCAACTATAATTTCCTCATCCTTTTGTGCAGTTCCACTAAAATAAAGTGCCATTGTGGTGACAGTGACAGCTCATCTTGCAAAGGCTAATAAAATGTTGCACGAGATTACCAGCAGACCTTGATGGAGATTTTGGAAACTCCAATCACCATTTTGTGCAGTTCCACCAAAATTGAGAGATGTTGCCCACGTGACATTTTAGTTGAACTACACAAGACACTCATTTCAAAAAAAGTGTTTTGTGCAGTTCACCAAAAGGTCACAATAGCAACAAGGTGAAATGGATATCCCTATCTGCACACAAAGATAGGAAGTAAACAGTTGCTAGTCAATAAGAATATATGAAACGTATACAAAACGAAAAGAAGCATCTTAATTATGTTCATGGCAATCACGCAAGGAAAGTAGAAATTTTAAAACGTCAGCAATGCTTCATGTTATCAGAAGCATTACAATTAACAATGAGATTCCTCAAATATGGGATTACTTTAATGGTGGCATTTCTTGTTTACCAGACACAATAAATCAACAACAGCTAAAGAGTTGGTTTAAGGGCATGGGACCGTGGGGACACCAGGACACTCAGCAGCATAAAGGAGCAACTTACTTATCATACTGGGGAAAACAGCAGGAGTGCCATTTCTAACACAGTTTAATTGCATCTTATCACTAGAGGCATTAGATTAACAATAACACTGGTTAGACATGTCCCTAAGGTAACAGTGTGATCGCTTCATTTTACATGCGCCCTTACATTAACAAGAACAAAAGGGTGGTATAAGGACATGCGACAGTGGACGCATCAGCACAATGTACCTACAAGGAGGCATAAAGTGGTGATGCCGAGTTTGTTCATGCTATGTGAGGGCAGCAAACCTAATCCTAGAGACCTTGTACTATGTGAGGGCAGCAAATCTAATCCTGGAGACCTTTTACTATGTGAGGGTAGCAAATCTAATCCTGGAGACCTTTTACTATGTGAGGGCAACAAATCTAATCCTGAGACCTTTTCCTATGTGAGGGCAGCAATTCTAATCCTGGAGACCTTTTACTATGTGAGGGCAGCAAATCTAATCCTATACATACTTTGTTGACTTGTCCACCAGCCGCCACTTTCTATCCTTTTTTCAACCAATAATAGATTTGTTCCTTATCCAGTTTGTACTGCGTTTTCCCATTATTTCCCTTTTCAACCAAGAGACCGGTTGGGTATCCGGTCTCTACTACTTTCATCATATTATTTCCTCTTTGAATCAAGTCCTAGATTCATGCTACAACTTTCCCCCCTTTCTTCATTGTTTGAACAAAGCCCTAGATTCGAATGCATGAAGTAGCTTTACCTCTAATAATACTAAAAATTTAGGTGGCTTTGGAAGAGCCGATGGGAGTAGAAAAAGATGCACATGCAGACGCGTGGGGAGCTAGGGTAGTAGAGCAAGGCCGCTTTCGAAGAACTTATACCTGAGGGTCGCCGGGATGTCAGCGGCGGCAGGTCGGATCTGCAGACAATACGGCAGGGAGGAAGAAGGGTTGGAGGACCTCCCAAGCCGGCGCTGTGTCGGAGAGAACGACATGTGCAGAGGATCGGGCCCCTCCGGCAGCTGTGGGTTTCCTCCCTCGGCGGCGATGACCACGCGACGATGCACCTTTTAGTCCTCTACACACACTGGCCGAAGGGATTCGACCGGATCTGTGACCAGCGATGAGCAGAGAGAAAATGTCGCTACCGCTGTCTTGTTTATATCTGGAGAGGATGAGAGAATGAAGAGAGCAACCCTAGTAAAGCTAGCACTCAGGCCCCTGCGTACATATATAGTGGAGTGATTATCTTTTTCTCTCCACAACAAGCGTTTCAATTTGTGTATGTGGCATTAAAGAAAAGAAACTCTCTATTTAAGGTGACTACTGTACACTCCTACTTACTACTACTTGTAGTACTAGTATTGTTCACTTGTGCTCCCGGCCCGTCCATTCATTGAACAACCCCACGGGTGAATAAAGATACAGTAAGTATTTTATATAGAACGAACAAGCTCGAACTATTTTTGTGTAGTTAAAAGTTGAGGGCGGGGCTTTTCTAGGGCAGTACGCGCAGCAGTTTTTGGGTAGGCGGTTTGATAGAGAGGTGAGGAGGGTGAGCGAGTGGCGGATTCTAAAACATACTGCTGGAAAGGTCGGGTTGTGTGATTTGACGGCGTGTTACTACTGGAAAGACGTGTGATATGGCCACTCACTATAGTCATGAATTATTGGCGCTCCGACTGGGGTGATGCCCCCCTTCCGTTCGATGCATGACACGTCGACCCGGATGCTAGCTCTCCCACATGTCGGAGTAGTAAGAAGGAGCAAAGAATGATGCGGTATATACTAGTACTACTACTACTCAGGTCGGAGGAGTGCAAACCACGGCAGCCCAGTGAACCAGCAATGCGAACCACGACAGCCTAGTGAACCAGTAGTGCAAACCACAGTAGCCCAGTGAACCAATAGTAGAAAACAATGTGGTGATATGGCCATAAAAACAATGTGCTACGGTCCACACTGTAGCATGTACAGTAACACTCCTCTTTGTTTGGATCCATGAGTTAGAGCTAGTTTGGGTTGAAATAGCCTCAAATTTTCGAAACATGAGGGGTTAGTTTGAGCTAGTTTGCTCTAACCCAGCTAAAAAAACTAGCCCGGTGGAGAGGTTTTAATTGGGTTAGTTATCCTCGGGCCCACTAAAAGAGAACTAAAAAAATCTCCCCTGCCTGCACCAGATCGCTCCCCCCTCTAACATGACTCCTCTTTGTTCCCCATAGGGCCGCCCGCCCAAGCGCCACTCGCCCTCTCTCGCCTTCGGCCGCCCTCTCCTTCCGGCCTCCGCCGCCCTACTCCGGCCGCCCTCTCCCTCCGGCCTTCGAAGGTTGCCCTGCTCGCCCTTCACGGTTCGTTTTTCTCCCTCTGTCGTGCACGGTGGTGGTGCATCTACCAAGGAGGTCGCGAGAGGGGTGAGTTTGTTCGTTCCTTCTCTGTCTCACAGCCATATCATTGATTTTGCTCGCTCTAGCACTAACTCTGATTTGGAAAAGTAGATCCTGATCAAACTTGGTATAGATTTGTGGTGCATGCATGGAATTGTTTGATGCTGCTTGAGGAGGTAATAAATCTTTCTAGAGGCCCAAAGATTCAGTTCACCTTTCTAGGTATTTCAGTTTCACGCTTGCATTATTTCTAGAGGCCCAGAGATTCAGTTCACATTTTTAGGTATTTCAGTTTCAGGCTTGCATTATTTCTAGAGGCCCAAATATTCAATTCACCTTTCTAGGTATTTTAGTTTCAGGTTTGCATTATTTCTAGAGGCCCAAAGATTAAGTTCCCAGTCGGCGGCAAGCGGCCCTGCTACCCATGCCGGTGTCGACCTCAACTCGCAAGGGCCTGCGTCGGAGGGGTTCCCGGGGCTTGGGCTCTACAGAGCCTTCCTCCAAAGCGACGATGGTGAGCTCTCCCTCGGTACGTGTGGGGTTCCAGGCTCCCTCCCTATCGTGAATGACTTCCGTGATGAGTTAGCTCATGCTTTGTTTCATGGAGTGTTTTTTTGTGAAGCTTGATTAACGACTTGTATGTTTAAGTGGGATATCTCATTTGTATGGACAAAGTAAACATTATCATGTTTTGCATGCTTGATTTGTAAAGATGGTTCATTTATGTCAATTGTGAGCGGGAGGAGGCCACAGAAGAACCGGCCACACCAAATCCGGCAGGAAATAGGGTCCAAAGTAGTCAAATGATTTAGAATGAGCATTTATTGTCAATCTAACCCTGCCATCCATACACCTCTTTGGTTTAGAGTTAGTTTAGGATTAGAATCTAACTCTAACCTCTAACTGAGTTAGAGTTCTCCTCGTCTCGGTTCATCACCATCATACTTTCCCGATTCCTGTGTTTTCAGTATCTAGCGAATCAAAGAGGCCTTTTTTTGCGAGAAAAATCAAAGAGGCCCTTAGACTGGTTTAGGTCCGGTCATTTTTTATAAACGTGTTATGTCCAAAATTTAATGAACGTGCTCTGGTTTCTACGAAAACAATCCGGCTTCATGTAGTAATTCATTCATTTATTTATTCTTCTGCGGGGGGGGGGGGGGGGGTTGCATGTAATCCGTGAGGTCTGAAATGTAAAGTACCCCGACATATGCTCCTAGTCGTGCATGCACTATGACCCAGATGCTCTATGTCCCACATGTCGGCGAATGGGAGCACGTGGAAATAACCTAGGAGTACATATAGGAGGATAAATGCGTGAAAAAATATGTACTGTGAAGCGTAGCTGCGGTTCGAAAAGGAGACCTAAAGTGATGACAGCTATAGGTCGCACACACCCAACTAGTGGTACTACTAGACATAAGACTAATTTTTCTCTCAAAAAAAAGAGGCACAAGTGCTCAGTACTCCTATTCTATCAATACGAGCCCCATCTGACAATAGCGTCTGTGCTACAGCTAGCTCTCCTCCCTCATTTCTCTCTTCTAATTCTAAACTCGGCCGACGCCAAGTGGGCGGGGTGGGTTTGCTCAACTGCGGCCCCACCTCACAGTGAACACGTTATGACTGGAATAAAAATGCCATATACTCCCCGTGTTCCTAAATATAAGCCTTTTTAGATATTATTTCAAATGGAATACATCATACAGATGTATGTAGACATAGTTTAGAGTGTAGATTCACTCATTTTGCTCCGTATGTAGTAGTCACTTGCTACAATTTTTAGAAAGACTTATATTTGGGAACAGAGGGAGTACTATACTAATAAAACATTAAGACCACGAGGCGATGCAGTGCTGGTTACAGGAGGCAAGAAGAAGAGATGCATCCATCGACAACGTCCACCTCCTCGACTCAGGGCGCTGGACCACCAAACGGCGCCTAAGTAGCAGCAGCTTTCGTGGCCAGGGCGACGTGCTTCTGAACAATGGTGTCCAAAGATTCTAGCTGCTTGAAGAAGGCCAATGTCTTTCTGTCCTTGCTTGCCTTTTAGTGGCCTATGTAGACAATTTCCTCGTGGACGTGGATGTGCAGGTTGACGGTTTCTTGCATGGTGAGGCGCTGCATGGCGAGCGTGGCCTCGAGGTGCACATTCTTCGTCGCGACCTCCGACACCTGCAGGGCCACCAGGGCTTGAAAGAGTTCGTCACCATGGAGGCCGATGAGGGTGGCAGACAATGAGGAGCCTGGGCGCGCGGGCTGGAGCAGTACGGCAAGGTCATCTGCCCGCTTATTGATGGTGGTGAACTTGCGGATAGAGTTGACCATCATGTCGTCCATGCGAGAGGCGAAGCCGGCGTCGGCGAGGGCTACGATGCCGGCGGTCGCTAGTAGGGTCTGGAAACACTGTGCGGTGCGGGGCCGCAGGCCGGCGCCTTGGATGATTTGGCACAGCCGACTGCCGCTCGCGTCCATTGCCTCCATAGGTGCTTGTGGCTTCTGGTCACTTGGTCTTGGATTGGATTGAGCAGTGTTGCGCAGAGACTTGGGAGCAGATGGATTGGAGTGGTGGGACGCCTTTATATGAGAGTCCAAACTCTATTGCATTCACATCGTGCTGGCTCTATTCTGCTTCTCCAATTAATTCCCTCTGCATGTAATTGAGGATGCATCATTGATTGTTCAATGTCTGGGAACCGCTACCCTCTCCCTCCTTGGCATTCAAGCACCTATGGAGGCGACTGCCACTCGCGTCTATCGCGTGTCAGGAGACGTTCCCGTCAACGACAAGGTGCCTATGGTGACTTCGTAAATTTCAAGATGATAGTGTCGTGCGTGTGTGCGTTCATAGGGGTGAGTGTATGCGCGTGTATATGAGCGTTTGCGTCTATACTGTGTCAAAAAGACGTAAATGTGTGTCAAAAAGAGACTAGTCAGTATACTCAATATTGTGCACCTCAGAGTGGAAAACGATAGAACTACATATTTATTTATGGTGCAGATTCACTCATTTTGCTCCATATGTACTCCGTCTCGGTGTAGTCTAGTCACTTGTTGAAATCTCTAGAAGGGCAAATACTCCTTTCTAGTTTACATGGCTACACTAGCAAGTAGTTGTACGTACTAGTACAATAGTGGGCTCACATAGCAATTTTGTCTCATGCAAGAGCCTGGCTATATGCGTGCTCCAATGTTCGCAACTGCCAAGTTCGGGTTGCGCTTGGCTCTTTGCCTCTTTGAGAAGACGAACAATGATGTTACTACTACTGCTTCTACAGTGTCGAATCCACTGCTGCATGTCCGTCCACCGCAAGCGGGAGGGATAGCTTGTTGTAGAAGTACTATAAGCAAAAGCCTGTCCTTGTTTGCGAGCAACCGCGCACATGGGCGAGGGAGAAGGCGTGTAGTAGTAAAAATCAAGCTTCTCCTTGTTGTACGAGTTGACGCGACACATCATAGCACTGGGCCCACATGCTTGCCTCCAAACTTGGCTGAAAGACCCGCGGTGTACAATATATTTGCTGCAACCTCTAACATTTACCCACCACAAATTAAAATATATATTCCTGTCTTGACCAGATGAGTGTGTACAATCACCAGGATGACAGGTAGGGCCAGAAGACTATTTTTTTAAAAAAACTTCGAGACGGCCACATAGCATGGAGCCGACCCCAACGATTTTAAGCTTACAGGCACGGTACATGCTATCCTAGACTACTCTACACATGAAACTGCCACACGAGCGTCCGGGCTGTGCTTGGCTCTTCGCCTCTTCGGGAAGTCGAACAATGATGGAGTACAACTGCACTAGAGGAGTACTATACTATGCTTCTGGCCATCTGACACCGATTGAACTGCTGCATGTCCACCGCGTGCGGGAGGGAGAGCGTATAGCGAAAGCTTCTCCTAGTCTTGCCAGCCACCACGCTCATGGGCGAGGGAGGGATGCTCCTGCCTTTGCGTGTTTGACAGGTGGGCCCAACAAGTGGGTGGCCAACCTGTCATACAACCAAAGGCAGGTGTCGTTAAGTCCGCGAGGGAGAGGATAATCAAACTTCTCGTTGATGTACGAGTTGACGCGACACATCAAAGCACTGCACTCGATATATTTCAATAATTTGCGTTTACCGATGCATTAATTACAACACATGCATGCATGTCGCGAATCTCCTTTTGATACTTGCATGTGTTGATTCAATGCACCTTGAAGTAGTATAAATATGTGACAGTAAAGCTTTGTAATGCCCCGGGCCTTAAGCGAGAGATGGTTGTGCACGAGCAGGGCGAGATCATGCAGACGGAACAGGACCCAATGATGGAGCTCTCTAAGGTCTCGATGGACCTCACCGTGCTCCACTGCCCCTTGTGCCTCCGCCCCTTGACGCCTCCAGTGTATGAGGTCCGAATACACCTCGTCCGTTCAGCTGATCGGGCAAGGTGCAGGTTTCTTGATTGATGTGCTGTTCGATTGAGTTCTGTAGTGCAAGGGAGGGCACCTGGCCTGCGCGGACTGCCGCGTCGAGCGCCCCGGGAACCAGCGGCAGTGCCAGAAGTGCGAGCGCGGCGGTGGCTTCGACGTGCGGAACATGGCGGTGGACGCCGTCCTTTCATCGCTGAGGGTGGAGTGCCTGCACGAAGGCTGTGGGCTCTACGTCACTTACCACAAGCTCGCCGATCACCAGAGCGTGTGTCCGCTCGCACCCTGCAAATTCCCCGTGCTCGTCTGCAGCTACGAAGGCCCACTGCCGGTGCTCTACCAACACATCAGCACCGCACATCCCATGCCCGTGCAAAGGATCCAGTATGGCAAGGTGCTCCAGCTGCAAGTGCCACTGTCGGAGCCACGGCTCTTGCTGTTCGCGGAGGAGAATGGACACACATTTTTCTTGGTCGGCGGCGTGCTCGACATCGGCGTGCCTATCGCCATGCCGGTCATCTGCATCAGAGAAGGGGCGTCCCACTGCTGCACTACGTGGCCAAGCTGTGGGCGAACGGCCCGCCGGGGGAGCCCAAAGGCATGACCGATGCCGTCAAGGTGGAAATGGAGGTGACAAGCAGCAAGGATCCTGGCAATGTCAACATGCAGGAGCTGACCTTCTTCATAGTTCTGCCCAAGCTGCTGGCTGGGGCTAAGCTGGTGTCCCTCCACATTCAGATTGACAAGCTCACGTCCTAAATGTTTCTACAGTGCCTTTTGTTTATCTTAGTAATATGGTAATATAGGGATTACCTTGGTCTACTTTAGCTTAATAAACGGTGGCTTTTGGTGGCAGTGCAGCAATTACTTCGACATCAGATCAGTAATTTCCAACAATCGAATGAATATTTTGTGTCTGTTGGATATAAAGTTCCTTTGGGTAAGAAGTACTACTTGTGATCAAAATGGATAAAAGGAGATGTATGTAGACGCATTTTAGTTCTAGATACGTCCCTTTTTATCCATTTTGATGACAAGCACTCCCTCTGTTCCACAATACATGCCTTCCATTTGTCAAAATATAAATGTATCTAGACATGTTTTAGTATATATGTACATCCATTTTTGGACAAATGGAAGTCAAGTAGAGTAGTACTCCTCCGTCCGGAAATACTTGTCATCAAAATGAATAAAAGGGGATGTATCTAGATATATTTTAGTTCTAGATACATCCGTTTTTGTCCATTTTGATGACAAGTATTTTCGGACGGAGGTAGTACTTTGGAACGGAGGGAGTATATGCTTGTTTGTTCACGAAGTGTTTCATACTTGTGTGAGTTGATGCGACACATCAAAGTAGTACTACTACTAGTAGTACTCCCTCCGACCCTAATTTATCTGCACATAAGTCGAGGTGCAGATACCAAGCAGGGCCTGGTTGTGTTGGACAACTCACCGGACTGCGCACCAGGCAGACGAAGCTCATGTCGTGTTGGTGCCATGTGCGGCCCGCACATTAACCAAAACATCGCGCCTCCAGCTTAGCCTCCATGTTTTAAACTTCTCAATCTCAAGGCCAAGGAGCAATGTGAATCCTATGATAGAGCCAATCGGATGGTTGAGAACACTACAATTCGTAGCTACAGATGCGTTTGTGACCTCCCAGATGCAGAGGCCAGGGGTCATCATCATCCTTTTTGAGAAAAAACATATGCGTGTGTGTGTGCACCTCTTCTCTTCCTATATAATGTACTAAACTCAGAGTACAAGTGTATGTGAGTGGCACGATGATGCGTGCGAGAAGTCCCGAGAGATAGGTTTAATGCGTCTGAAGAAAAGACTAGCCTATAGCTCGCCACGCGGCTATTCCCGTCGAATGCCCCATTAACCGTAAGATATGTATACGATGGTGCCAGTTATTGCACGTACACAGTAGTAGAAAAAGAACTACCATGACATATGCTACACCACGGCCGAGAACACGTGCCCACGCTATGCCATTCGGGAATAGTGCCGCACTTTGAAACTAGAACCGTCAATAAATTTTGAGCCTACGTCTCGTCAAATTCCAAATTACTACTACGACCATGCTATATTTAATTGCAAACCTGTTCACACCGATCACAACCTAAATTGTTTCCCACTTAGGAGCATATTAGTACTCGGTTATAAATACTACTATGCCAAGATGACTGCACATTCCTCCTCAACTCCTCATCCACAAAAACAAACAAGTCATTCAACATCCTTCCCTTCCGTCTGCCATGGCCAGCATGAGTTCTGGGCCGAGATATTACCACCAGGGAGAGGCGAGCATGGAAGCGGAAGCATGAGAGATGTCCCGCCTCGCTGCAAAAGCAGCCGACATGTCCCACTGCGCGGAAGTAGCAGCACAGAGGTCCTGCCGTGCCGTCGAAGCAGCACAGAGGTCCCGCCGCACTGTCGATGCAGCAGACTGGTCCGACCGCACCGCGGAAGCAGCAGAGATGTCCCGCCGCACCGTGAATGCAGCAGAGATGTCCCGCCGCACCACGGCGGCCTGGGAAAATGTCTCGCAGGCAGGCGACGACTCTTACAGGTGCATGCATGCGATCGTCCATAGCCAGATGGATCAGATCTTCGGCTGGGCAAGGTTGCAGGATGACATGAAAGCCTCATTTGAACAGGCTACAAGCGCCATCCGGCAACTAAGGGAGGGCAATGAGAGGCTCTGGGTCGAGCGCGACCTGCTGAGGGCGAAGATCGTCCGAAGTGCAGACCAGCAGGAGGAGACCAGTGCCTTGTTGAAGAGGACCGGCATCATCGTTAAGAAACTTAAGGACGATAATGACATGCTCATTGAGCGCTAAAGGCTGGTGGAGGAATCCGTGGATGTTCTCAAGCAGCGTCTTGAGGACACGAAAGAGCTCATCGCCGCTCACCACGGAGACTAGTTCCCGCGGCCTGCAGCAACGCATCAAGAAAGTAGAGATTAGCGAGCCAGATCCTTGTCTTCCTTCTTCTTTTGCCCTTGTGTATTTTGGGCGTAGCCGCATGTGGCTTTTTTAATTATCTTTCTAATTATGTAAGACAATTAATTGTCCTTATATATTCATCAGTCTTGCTATAAGTCGCAGTAGATGCTATATAGGCCCGTCAGATCTTACATCAAGATCCGTGCTTTTAGATTTTCTTTTTTCTCTCTTAAATCTCAGTCGAGTGAGACATAGCCACGCCATTAAACAGAGGCTCGGGCGCCATTAATGGAGACCTTGGGAGAGAGGTGGACGACAGATGGAGGTCAAAGGGCTCTCCTCCCGATAAGCACGCGCAGGGGTCTGATCACACGCCTCTCGTACTCAAATAGCTACCCTGCATGGCGCCTCCTAGCTAATAAAAAATGGGGGCGCGTGGCGACACGTAAATGGTAGTAAATAGAACGCCCACGGTTTCAATAATACTTGTGTTTCCGATTGTAACGTGACAACACTTGTTCCAAAATGACTTTGTTGATTGTTAATGTGTGCGCCTTCGCAAATCGGACATGGCACCAAGCCAAGTTTCATTATTTTCATGCGTGTTTTGGATTTATAGGAATTAAAAAACTAAGTTTCTCAAGGTTTCCAGCCCAGCCACGATGCCCAGAATTTTGAATTTCATTCCCATTTCTTGCATGGAACCTAGAAATTTACCCGAGGACACACATGTGATTTTTCAACCAACTTTGGTGCACTGGAACATGTGCTTGTATTTCAAATTTGAATTATGCACACAAAGCTGACACGTTCCCTCTCAGAACCACGAGCCTTCTTGAGAGAAGCTCCAATTTGCAAGAAGCTTATACCAAAATTTGTTCCTATTCGGCCATTTTTTTACCACGGCATGGTACTACCATGACATGACACCATGCCAAGTTTCATGATTTTAAAACCAAGTTTCTCAATGTTCTCGACCGAGCCACGATGCCCAGATGTTTGAATTTTATTCTCATTTTTTGCATGGGACCTAGAAATTCACCCGAGGACACAAATGTGATTTTTCAACCAACTTTGGTGCACGGGAGCATGTGCTTGTAGTTCAAATTTGAATTAGGCACATTAAATGACCAAAAACTCAATTAATGTGTAAAAGAGGCCAAACAAAGCCGGAATAATTCCAAAATTTAATAGGGCACTCATGTAGTTCAATGTTGCCTTTGTAAATAAACTCAAGGGGGACAGCGTATATCGTTTCGCACTCAAAGGTGGCACGTTCCCTCTCAGAACCACGAGCCTTCTTGAGAGAAGCTTCGGTTTGCAAGAAGCTTATACCAAAATTTGTTCCTATTCGGCCAATTTTTTTACCACAGCATGGTAGTACCATGACATGACACCCATGCCAAGTTTCATGATTTTCAGACGTGTTTTGGATTTACAAGAATTTTAAAACCAAGTTTCTCAATGTTCTCGGCCGAGCCACGATGCCCAGATGTTTGAATTTTATTCTCATTTCTTGCATGGGACCTAGAAATTCACCCGAGGACACAAATGTGATTTTTCAACCAACTTTGGTGCACGAGAGCATGTGCTTGTAGTTCAAATTTGACTTATGCACATTAAATGACCAGAAACTCAATTAATGTATAAAAAACGACAAACGAACCCGGAATAATTCCAAAATTTAACAGGGCACTCATGTAGTTCTATGTTGCCTTTGTTAAGAAACTCAAGGGGGGGGCAGCGTATATCGTTTCACACTCAAAGGTGGCACGTTCCCTCTTAGAACCACGAGCTTCCAAATCGGCCCAATTTTTTACCACAACATGTTAGTGCCATGACATGACACCATGCCAAGTTTCATGATTTCCAGGCGAGTTTTGGATTTACATGAATTTAAAATCTAAGTTTCTCGATGTTCTCGGCCGAGTCACGACGCCCAGATGTTTGAATTTCATTCTCATTTCTTCCATGGGACCTAGAAATTCAACCAAGGACACACATGTGATTTTTCAACCAACTTTGGTGCACCGGAGCATGTGCATGCAGTTCATATTTAGATTATGCACTTTAAAAGTCCAGAAACTCAATTAATGTATAAAAAGGCCAAACGAACCCGAAATAATTCCAAAATTTAACAGGGCACTCATATAGTTCTATGTTGCCTCTGTAAAGAAAATCAGGGGGAGGCAGCGTATATCGTTTCGCACACAAAGGTGACACGTTCCCTCTCGGAACCACGAGGCTTGTTGAGAGAATCTCCGGTTTTGCAAGAAGCTTATACCAAAACTTGTCCCAATTCAGCCAAAAATTATACATATGAAAACAGGGTTTAGATTATCCCGAACATCTCGCTACCTAGACCAATAATGTACTATGATTTGAATTCAACATAAAATGGATACAAATATTTGAATTGGAGATCGTATGGTACATGTAGTTCATAGTGAAATATGATTACTGCTATATGCATGTTTTTGTTATCAAGATAATATTTAAATTATTGTATAACTTGACAACAATCGTATTCAAATAAGGAAAATTGATTCAAATTTAGTCCATATGGTAGACGACAATATATATGTTCACATGGTGGAGTAAAATGTTCATATATGATGGAAGATCAAAATGTACGACTACATCAATTATAAACCGCAAGGTCACCTAACGATATATTCGAATTCAACATAACATGGATTCAAAAATTGAAATTCGAGATCCTGGCATTTGTAATCATATAAAAAGGGACATTACTCTTTCTTTTGGTGGGAATTGATTTGTTTTTTGTTGTTGTTGAGGGAAGTGCGAATCGATTTGGTACTGTACAGGGTAATCTTGTTCTCCCGATTTTTTAATATTTTTCTTGTAGTTTTTTCAATGGCATCTATAGCAATATAGTAAAAGGGGACATGACTCTCTTGTGTCTTGTATGAATTGTTTTTTTACACGTTAAGTTTGTTCTGCCGAACAAGGAATCCACACCTTGTTATCCCGAAATTTTCAAGCTCGAGTATCTTTTGTCTCACCTGCTTTGAAACTCCCGCCTCTTCAACCCGCGTTGCGCCTTGTTATCCCGAAATTTCGACGTGCACAAAAACTCCATCCTCATCCGAAATCGGTCCCGCAGCCCAGACACGTGAAATCCCCCTTCTACCTCTCAGACGGAAATGAAGCTCCATGTCATGGTGTCAAAATCGGTGGGGGTACGCCGGTAACTTACCCTACATTTTGCACAAGCGCATCCCTAAGCTTGGCTCCCCCCTCCCCCTTCGCCCCCCATTCATACACCGAGGCCGCCAAAACCTGCGAAACCCCATGCTTCTCCGTCGGCCTCCCGACCGCCGTGCAGCCGGAGACTCTTCCCCGACTATGTTGTCCACTTCAACAGCTCGTCGTCCCTCATCCACCGCACCAGATGAGGATCCATCGTCGATCTCGTCGTCCCGCCGGATCATCCGCCCCGTCCTCCACCTCCAAGGAGCTGCCCCGATGTTCGCCTCGTTTATCACGCCACCTCAATCCCCATAGCGCCGTCTTGACCTACCCCACCGGAACCGCAACAACCTCACAAATTCCTCCGATGAAGCCGAGGCCAACTCGGCGCCACCAAAGAGGTTCTGCACTCACTGCTGCATTTTATCTATTATTCCATCTCACAGGGTTGACGATGCTCGATACCGAGTAGACATGGCGGGTTTCCATCGCCGGCGCCGTCGCTGGCCACATCATCCATGGTGTCTCTCCCCCATGTCGTTGCTTCCTCGGCGGCGACTTCCACAACGGCACTAGCTGTAGCTGCTCCGGCTCTCGCTCGCGCTGCGGCTCTGTTCTTGTTGTTGGTCACGCTGCTGCACTACTCTTGCTTTCATTTGTGCTGTTGCTTTGCTCTTGCTCTCGCTTGCGCTGCTGCTGCTACTGCACGACCTCCGGCAGCTACAGGAGTTGCTACTTTAGCACTCGCTCGCGGTGCTACTGCACGACTTGCTCTCTGCTAGTGCGTTCCCTTCTTGAGCGTCTGCTGATTTAGATCACTGCTTCTTTGCTACTAGTGCCCGAACGCCCTAAACATCTATTGCAATGCTCTGCTACTAGTTCAATCAGTTTCGACAGTAAAATTCAGTTTCGACTGTAAAGTTCATTTTCTTCAGTTAAGTTTAGAGTGAACAGTACTTACAGCATCTGTCGGAGCGACCGTGGCGCGGCTGATGCGTTTTACATCTAGCACTTTTTGGTGATGTATTTTACATCATCTATTGCAGATGATATTAGGGTCCCACTTCAGATTAACGTTGTCTGTCTTGTCCTGCTTCAGCCTCGTCGCCCTACACCTCACCGGAGCTGCTCCAACAACGGAACCATCCATCACAGCGGAGCAGTAGCCTCAGCGCCATTTCCAGAGGCCTCGGATCTTCTTCCCCGCCTCCGACAGTCACACCAGCATCACCATCCTCCACGTCCAACCCAATGATGCTGAGGTCCACAAGGTTATGCCAAAGAGGTTGTACACTCGTCGCATCACTTTGTTCCTCTGCATTCATGTTGATCCCTCAGTGATCCTTCGCTATGGAACTACTATTCATGCAAATATGTTAGAAGGAGTGGAGCAAAGTAAAACTGGAGGATTTTTTTTCCTTTGGTGTCTCTTTCAAAGAAAAAACATAGGAATTTTATTCACTTGGACGTCCTTTTCAAATTAATATGCATGAATAACAAAACTAATTGCATTACTGGCATAAGAAGATTCGTATTTTTTTCATTTTCACGTGGTTTGACTTTAATTTAACCATGTTTCTCCATTCGTGTGTTCTTCCAATTCATGTGAACCAAACACCCAGGTTGACTAAAATCCTATGTTTCCAAATGCTCTGTTTTGCACGTGCATTCCTATCCTATTCCTATGTTTTTCATGTCCCTGCCTTTATAGAATCCTCCAATTCTAAGGAGCCCTTACAGATTTACTTCATTTTCAGATAGGCATCAAAGAAAACTCTGTGTGTTATGTCCTGCTCCTGCCATGCCGTCATCCACCCTACCTGAGGTGCACCATCGACAGAAGCGTTCACTGCAGCAGAGATCCCCCCTGCAGACTTTCTTTCACCGCCTCAGATCATCTTCCCCGTTGCCGGCAGCCACGCCAACTGCATTACCATCATCGACTGAGCAGATGAACCTGAGGACTACACAGTTCCGGAAGAGAGGTCGCAGTCTTTCGTGTTTGCTTACGTTATACATCGGTTATTATTACCTGCTACTTTATCGTTCAAACTTGAGTTTTGAAATGCCCATGGGTCTCATATCGAGCCAGCAACGAATAGTATCTGTCTACTATCTGGTTCATCTGGGGTCTTCTATGTGGTTCATGTTGGGTGGGCAACAAACAATAGATGATCCATTGTCTATCTTTTTAAACTGAAGCTATAATCTACCTGCTATCATTAGTTTTGGATCCATCCACTCGTTTGCTACCATCAGTCTTGATTTTTGCATGCACCCCTTAGGCCTTACAAAATCTAACTATTTTTTTATTATGCATGTCAGATATTGTACACAATCGTACTGAACATGTAGAGAAAAAGAGAAGACCGTTGCGTGGGAATATAATGTCATGCAGACGCCGCTCCATGGTGGGCGAAGTGGGCCCCCCCTCCTGCATTTCCAGATTGTATTCCAGAGGAAGATAACTGTTCAGATGGGGATTCAGAAGGAGCCGACCACGCCTGTTTACCACCTGAGGTGTTTGCTCTAACCTGGCATGCTGATGTTGGTCATATCATGCATATGGCGCCTTGCATTGCTTACATTATACATCTTATATGTCATCAGCTTAGTTTAGATTTGCTTTGTGTGAATGCCACCTGTTTGGTTTCTATATCATACTCCCACCATTCCTAAATATTTGTCTTTTTAGAGATTTCAACAAGTGACTACATACGGAACAAAATGAGTGAATCTACACTCTAAAATATGTCTATATACATCCGTATGTGGTAGTCCATTTGAAATCTCTAAAAAGACAAATATTTAGGAACGGAGGGAGTATATGGGAATTATGCAATGCCATCTTCTTTAGCCAGGCATCATATACGTGAATCATGCAATGCCATCCTGTTTAGCCAGTCATCGTATATGTGAATTGTATCGTGCCATATTTTTTTCCATAATGTATTCCATTTGTCAACAATGTTTATACATTCATCTACTCTTCCTGTGCATCAGCCATTTGAGTCGGTCATGGGAAAATCTGGAGTGAAAACAAGGTCTTCTGAGCAGTCAGTGCTACCTGTCGATGCAGATTTCTTGCTGGTTACAGATAGCTCCTCAGAGGAGGATTCAGAGACAGATGACCAGTCGTATCCCCCCCCCCGAGGTGCATGCTCTAACTTGGCTGGGTTATATTGCTCATATCATGCATATGGTGTCTTGCATTGCCATGCCATCTGCTTAGATTAGACATGCTTTGTGTGAATGCCTCCTGTTTGCTTTCTATATCAGATATGTGAATTATGCAATGCCATGTTTTTCAGCCAGTTATCATATATGTGAATTATGCACCGCCATGTAGCCAGGCATCATATATGTGAATTATCTCATGCCATCTTTTTTTCATTACGTATTCCATTTGTCGACAATCTGTGTATATTGAACTACTCTTCATGTGTATCAGCCATTTGAGCCGGTTATGGAAAAATCTGGAGTGAAAACAAGGTCTTCAGAGCAGGCAATGGTACCTGTTGAAGCATATATCTCGATGGTTACAGGGAGCTCCTCAGAGGAGGATTCAGAGACAGATGACCAGTCCTATATCCCACCTGAGGTGTATGCTCTAAGTTGCAATGTTTATATTTCTCATATGATGCATATGGTGTCTTGCATTGCTTAGTTTAGACATCATATGCACAATATTGAATTCCATCTGCTTAGTTTAGAGATCATACATGCGAGTGCCAGCTGCTTAGTATATGAATCAATTATGTCAATTATATCATGCCATCCTGTATACTTAGACAACATGTATGTGAATTATTTCATCCCAACCTATTTTAGAAAGACATCATATAGTTTTGTCATGTCATCCTGTTTAGGTACTCATCATATGTTGAATTATGCCATTATATCCTGTTAAGTTATCCATCATATATCTGAAACTGTGTCATGCTATCCTGTTTAGTTAGGCATCATATATGTGAAATTGTGTCATGCTGTCCTGTTTGGTTAGACAACATATATGTGAATTACCACATCTGTCTATCATACAATGTCTGTACGTTCAATTTCTTTTCTTGTTTATCAGCCATTTGAATTGGAGGGGGTGATGGCAGTATCTAAGGGAGCAAAAACCCGTTCTTCACAAAAGACAGTGCTACCCGTCGATGCAGATAGAACCATGGTTGTACTGGCCCACAAACTAGCCCCACCACACATAATCGAGACTCTTCCAGATTGCACACTTACACCGTTGGGCAGAGAACCAGCTACAACCCATCTAACCGCAACCCCAGCGGATAGTAACCCACTTCTAGTTGACAAAGCACCATGTCCACCACAGAGTACCCCCACACGAGCAGTTTGTAAAGCTACTGCAGTGCCCAAAGCACGAAGACCACCACAGCTAACCCAAACTCCACGTTTAAAGCAGAAGAGCAACTGTTCTCAGGTCAGATTCCGTAGCTATGGTCCATACTCCTTTGCTGTTGCATCACTGTATTTACTCATACCAACTACTTTCGAATTTGAAGGATCCAATTGAAACTCCAATGGCGCAACAGGTATGTTTTAAACCTATTTCTTTAACTGGATTGCTGTTCTAACTTCTTGCTCTATGTTGATTTCAGTTTAAGTTGTATAAACAGTTATGTTCTCATGTGATGCACATTACAAGTGCTGCCAATGTTGTGTAGTTTCTCACACTTATATTCTGTCTATGCTGCTGTGTCTTAAAAATATATGAGTTGAACTGTGTCTCTATCTTGATTAGGCAACATAAACTAGAATGATATGGACAATACAGTGACCATAGTACATAGATATATGTTTGTTTCATGTTGTTATCCTGTCCACCTTACTACCGAACTGGTTTACCAAAATGAGTTTCGTATACTACAAGCTAAACCTGTGATGTGTCTGCTTGTTTCTCTTGTAGTATGCAAACAGAATATTGGAGAAGAGCACCCCACTATGCAATGGTAGAGAAAGTAATGCAGATAAGGTTCAAGATAGTGAGACAACCCTGTTGGTCTCCAAGAAAGGTGATAAAAACGATCTTGTAGACAGTGAGAAAACCCCACAGTCCTGCGTTGATGTAGTGTTCGAGTTACTGGCCAGTACCGCTGGCACAAGCTCTTCGAACTCGCTGCCTGAATCACTTCGGCTTCTTCAGTCTCAGCTACAAGCTGAAAGGCATCAGTCAGCTGTGCTGCGGCAAGAAGCCGAAGGACTGAGGAAGTCCCTGCAGAATTCAGATGCGTACTTTCTTGTGCAACAGCAAGCTCTGGAGGATTTAAGCGCCAAACAAGAGAAAGTTAATAAGCTTGCTAAGCATCTTGCCAGCATTATGGGTACCCAGGATATTGTTTCTTGAGCTCTTCTGAAGTGGTTTCAGTTCTGGACTTGTTTTGCTGTGGCGTTTATATGCTACTTTGTTCCCTATATTTGCACTGGTGGCGAACTTTGATGCCCAATGGATGTAATATGTGTAATAGCCATGATAGCCTAGCATAAGTTGCTTGCTTATTTATTTCCCTTTTGTCTTGTTTATTTGTTTGCTTGTAGTCAGTGCAGTTCTTTTTCCGCGGTTTGCTAGTGGCCGCAATAACCTATTTTCTAAAACTAGGCCACAATAACCATGGGCTACATATTTACTGTAGTGGCACGGGGCCTCCTACCGGTCGTAGAAACAATGGGCCTTCTACGGGCCGTAGAAACAATGGGCCTTCTACTGGCCGTAGACACAATGGGCCTTCTACGGGTCGTATCATCAATGGGCCTTATATGGGCCGGGCGATCAATC
Organism: Triticum aestivum; assembly: GCF_018294505.1. Lineage (NCBI taxonomy): Eukaryota > Viridiplantae > Streptophyta > Magnoliopsida > Poales > Poaceae > Triticum > Triticum aestivum. The sequence continues at coordinate 452,034,795 of NC_057807.1, read as the reverse complement.
GGCCAAACATGGGCCAATAACAGACCACATTATGGTCGTAAACGGGCTAGAGTTGGAATCTTCCGTTCATGGGCCGACCATAACGGGCCGTCGTTAATAGGCCATATTTGATGACACTATGAAAACGGCCCAACGTATTAACGGGCCACAAACGGGCCGATTGTAACAACGGGCTGAATTTGGCCCATAAGTAGAAAATGACAGTAACGAGCCGTAAGTAACCAAATGCTGGAAATTAGCCCAAGAATAAATGGGCCCTGAGAAGGCCGAAAGATAACATGGGCTGAAAATGGCCCAATGGAATAATGGGCCGTTAATGGGTATAAAGTGATACACTATTCATTATGGGCTAGTTTCAGCACAAGCCATTAATGGGCCAAGAGTTACAAAGGGCCTCATATGGGACGAAAGACGTCATGGGCCATACATGGACCGGAAGTTAAAACGGGCTGGAATCATATTGGACGGCCTAGATGACGCTACTGGGCTTAATTTGGATAGGCCGTAACGGGCCCTGTGTTTGCGGGCTGTAAATGGGCTATATGCGAACATGCCGTTAAGAGGCTCTCCGTGGGCCGGCCCGCTACCTTTTGACCAAGTCAAACGGGCCGGCCTTTTCACAGGAATGGGCCTCTGTTGGGCCGTGCCATGTGTCGACGTATCCTAGGCGCCTTCTGTCCAATGAGTGGATGACATCTGTTCCAACGATGAGCCGACACATGTTTCCTCCAGCCAATGATGATTTTACACGTGGAAAATCCCCATTGGTCGGTGCTGTTAACGGGTTATCGAATCCAAAACCCGACCCGATAGCTTAACGGTGTTCCGTTACGGTGGATGCCACGTGTCGGTCACCCTTGACGAAAGCACTTTTTTGACGCGCAATTTATCGTCATGGAAGTGGACACTTCCGTGATGATAATTTTGGTAATGTCATGGAACACTTCTACGACAGCACAGGTATGACTATCTTGATTCTGTCATAAAATCGTCATGGATGTACATGCATGACAGAAAACGTGACCTACTGTGACAAACATGTATCATCACGGAAGTGTATTTTTTTTGTAGTGCATGGTCCCCCTTGAGAAGACTTTGCAGAGATCTCATATTGACATGGGCTAAACGGCGATGCCAAAGCCACCCCACATCAACTTTAGCCATTAGGCATGTCACAGTCCAAGTGGGTCGCTCCAAAAAGTTAATCACATAAAGACCATTCTTGACATGCCCAACAAAGGCTACTTTAAGAGTCTTGCTCCACAAGAGGGGCACAATATCAATATCAAAGAATGTGGCAAAGCCCATGAGTGCAAGTTGACAAATGAAAAGTAAATTGTATGCAAGGGACTCAACAAGCATGACTTTCTCGATTGTGAGATCATGAGAAATAACAACCTTGCCAAGACCCAATACCTTGGAAGATGAGGCATCACCCCACTCAACATTGATGGGCATAGATGGAATCTTGTGCACGTCCACCACCAAGTCCTTGCTTCCAGTCATATGATTTGTGGCTCCACTATCGAGCAACCATGATCCCCCATCGGAAGCAAACACCTACAAGAGATCAATGCTTGGTTTTAGGTACCCATTTTGTAATGGGTCCTTTGATGTTAGTAACAAGGGTCTTAGGAACCCAAATATACCATTCAATGTACTCATAAGGAGAACCAACAAATTTAGCATAAACATGCCCATCACTAGCACGGCACAACACATAAGAAGGGTTAAAGTCGCCGGCTTTGTTGGAAGGGGTGGCATTGCCCTTCTTGACATCACCACCCTTCACATTATTCTTCTTATCCTTAGAAGCACCCTATCCCTCCTTCACAAAAGTTTGCTTGAGATGAGGAGGTCGTTTGGCCTTGTCATTCTTCTTCTTGTTCTTGGACTTGGGTGCAAACCCAACTCCCTCCTTGGCCACAACTTCCTTTTGATTGCTCAAAAGATCGTTGAGATTCTTCTCACCTTGTATGCAAGACACAAGGCCTTTCTCAAGTTGCTCCTTCAACTTGGCATTTTCCTCCACAAGATGCACATGCTCACAACATGGGTTAGTAGCACATGCATTATCAATTAAGACCATATGAGGAAAAATGTCTTTATCCTTGGTTAGCTTCACTTGGAGTTGATCATGAGACTCCTTGAGGCTAGCATGAGCACCCTTCAAGGCCTTGTGAGCCTTATCAAGTATATCAAACTCCTCCTTGAGTCTAGCATGGTCAAGCCCAAGTTTAGCCTTCTCGGAATCAAGCACACGAGATACACCAAGATCATGATCAAGATCTTTCTTTAATTTAGCATGGTCATCATCGTGTGACTCCTCAAGAGCCAAACGATGAACACGCTCTTCCTCAAGTGCATTAGAGAGATCCGATATCTCATCGGCATAGTCATGACTATGACCTTCCATCTTAGAGATGGTTTCTTCATGAACCTCGATCATGCCATTGGCTTCACCAAGTTGTTCCAAGGGAGCAATGAAGTGCTTCTTGGATTTGCCCTTGAGCTTACTCATAAAAGACTCAAATTCATTCACTTCCTCATTAGACCCCTCACTTTCATCAATGCAATCCGTCAAGGAAGGATTAGTAATGATGGTAGTTTTGATGTTGGGGGTTACCTTGTTGGTGGCTTTGGCCATGAGGCACTTGGCCGTGATGTTCTCGTTGGATGACTCGAAGAGAGGCACCCGAGGAGTTGTGGCAATGGCAACGGAGGCCATGGCCATGGCTTCACCATCTTCTTCTTCATCATCATCCTCATTATACTCTTCTTGTGCCACCAACCCTTTGGTCGGAGTCTTCTTGGTGAAGTTTTTCTTGTTAGGGAAGAACTTCGCTTTGTCTTTTCGGATGAGCTTGCCACCTCTCGGTGTACTAAAGTAGGGGCTCTCCTTTGTACCCCTTACTAAGTGCACGGGAAATCAGAGCCGCACCCATGACCACACTAAGCAGGGCAGAGGGAGGAGTCAAAACCACAGGACGGTCAGAGAAACACCAAGACCAGAAGCGCAAGGGGCAAGGAGGCAAGGTATTTCTCCCCAGCAAGATCCTTGCCGGGGCAGCCTCTGCAGCTCTAGCAGGAGCCTTGCCGGGGCAACTTTCCCATGCCCACGCCAGCAGAACGCGCCACCTTTGGGCCCAAGGTTTCCAAACACCGTCAACCTCATTGGAACCAGGGCTCAGGAGGCACTTCTATGGTGGCATGCAGATCTTTGTGAAGACAAAGAATAGAAGACGACGATACTTGGCGAGATCCTTGCCGATGAAATCTACAAGACCTCCAGGAAGATCCTTGCCGGGGACGACCACAGCACCGTGGCAAGACCCTTGCCGGGGCACCGGCAAGGCCCTTGCCGAGGGCATCCATGGGGCCACAACCAGGCCCACGCATGCCAAGATCCCACTACCGTTACCATGCAGATGCCAGCCCACCAGCTAGGCAGGCACCTGCGTGTCCACAGGAGGCCTCTAGGCCAACTCAGCGACGCCTATGTGGCGGCATGCAAATCTTCGTGAAGACCCTACCACCGCGCCACCACATCTGCCTGCCAGCTTACATGGCACCACACGCCCCGCTGGCCTGGACGCGTGTCAGAGCGGGGTGGAGCGGCAATGGATGGGACGGGGGTTAGTTTCCGTCCCCGATAAAGTGAGGGGGACACCTAAGGGGCGCATTAAATGCATCTTGTCCCGTAATGGCTAGCGATAAGCTTAGCCGCTGTACACTGATGCCACCTCCTGTGTGCCACTGTGGCGATCCCCTTAACTATAAAAGGAGGCCCGAGGCATACGGGAGAGGGATTCGGACCCCTTAGCAAGTTACGCCTCGTAGCTAGCTGAAGAACTCCAAAAACACTCAAATAGACACCAAAGCAGGACTAGGGTATTACGCACGTCGCGGCCCAAACCTGGGTAAACGATTCGTGTGCTTGGACTGACTATTGATCCCGCTCTTCTCTCGACCTCGCGCCCTGCAACGGTAGTAGGGATCCCCGTGATCCCATAGGTGTCGTTTCCACCGACACCACCATTGTCTTCCTGCTTCTCGTAAGGGCACTCCGCAACAAAGTGGCTCACATTGCCACAATTGTAACATGTTCTCACACGTTGCTTGCCCTTGAAGCCACTTGAGTTGTTCTTGTTGAAATTGGGCCTTGAGTTCTTCTTGCTCCATAATTGCCTTGACATGAGAGCAATGTGCTCATGATAATCATATTTCGTGTCTTCAGGGTTTCTCTCCTCATCTTCTTCTTCATCCTCCTCCTCCATACTAGCCTTGGCCTTCAAGGCAAGATTGGGCTTCTTTTCTCTTTTAGAATGTAACACCGCATCGTCGGCGGTCTTGTCCAAGATCCTCATTGCCACAAACTCATCCAACACTTCACTTGAGGTCAAGGTGTGGAAGTCTGGCCTTTGACGGATGACGGAGGACATGGCCTTGTGGTAAGGCATCATGGCTTTGAGGAACTTGCGCTTGATCCAATTGTCATTCGTATCCTTGCTCCCATGATCACGGAGTGAGACCGCAAGAGTGGTTAATCTCTGATAAATCACGCGAGGTTCTTCATCTTCATTCATTGCAAACTCATTGTCTTCATCTTGCACCACTTCATAGTTGGAGCATTGAATGCTTGCGCTTCCCTTGTAAATGGAAACAACATGGTGCCATGCTTACTTGGCCACGGTGAATGGTCAAAGATGCGCAATATCTTCAGATGGAATTGCATTTTGGATGATGAAGAGAGCATTCTTGTTGAATTGATGGTCTGTGGATTCTCTAGGGGTGAAGTTGCTTGGGTCATGTGGATAGAAACCTTGCTCAATGATTCTCCAGAGATTAGTATTAACATGATTTAAATGACGTTTAACGTGATAGACCCAAGAGTCAAAATCCTCATTTTTCACAATTTTAGGAGGACCAACATGATTCAAATGAGTGGAGGGAACCGGTCCTCCATAAGAAAGTGGAGGTTCAACATGGGCAAAGATGCCACTACCATTCTTACCACTAGATAAAGGAGCTTTTTCACTAGTAGCTTCCCCCTTGTCGGAGTTACCATCTGTTACCTTGTTAGTGGGATCACCCACTTTCATTGGTACTGTGGATAATTTAAGCGCTTCTAAGAACTTGTTAAACATGCTTTCAACCTCGGTCATCATGGAGGTTTTCAATGTGTCCACAGCCACATTGAATTCCTCACGAGAGACCACGGTTCCCGCATCGGCCGTAGACGAGACCGAATTCACACCGGAGTGCTCCACGCTACCGTATATGCTGTCAACCATACTCTTCAGATGGAAAAGTCCTTAATAAAGAGACGAGGCTCTGATACCAATTGAAAGGATCGATATAGTTGACTAGAGGGGGGTGAATAGGCAACTAACAATATTTAGCTTTTTCTTTGCCAAATTAAACTTTGCATCAAAGTAGGTTGTCTAGATATGCAACTAGGTGAGCAACCTATATGATGCAACAACAATAAGCACACAAGCAAGCAAAGGATATAACACAATATACCTTGCACAAGTAAAGGTGAGAGATAACCAAAAGTGGAACCGATGGAGATGAGGATATGTTACCGAAGTTCCTTCCCTTTGAGGGGAAGTACGTCTCCGTTGGAGCGGTGTGGAGGCACAATGCTCCCCAAGAAGCTACTAGGGTCACTGTATTCTCCTCACGCCCTCACACAATACGAGATGCCATGATTCCACTATTGGTGCCCTTGAAGGCGGCAACCGGACCTTTACAAACAAGGTTGGGGCTCTCTACACAACTTAATTGGAGGCTCTCAACGAAACCCCGGAGCTTCACCACAATGGAATGTGGCTCCGAAGTGAACTCTTCTGACTTGGGTTCCCAAGCACCTAAGAGTAACAAAATCCACACAAGAAAGTATGGGGGAATCAAGTTTCCTTTGGTGAGAGTGTAGATCTAGGTCTCCTCCTTCAATCCCTATCAAATCAACAAGTTTGAGTGGCTAGAGAGAGAGATCAGGCAAGAAAGCTTCAAGGGCATTAATGGATGAGAGAGAGAGGCAGGAGATAGGTGGTAGGTGGGAGAAGCACCTCCTTAAATAGGGTCCCCTCATATCCAACCGTTATGCGCAGAAACCCATAGGAGAGGTACTTCCGGTGGAGCCACCGGTAGTACCGGTATATCAGAATAAACCGGTACTATCGTTCTACCACCGCTCGACTATCGCTTCACAACAGAAGTTTGTCGCCCTGGACCGGTAGTTGGAGCGGTGGTCGGCTCGGAGCTACCGCTAGACCAGCAATTCCTGTGCGGTGGAGTCCCAGGCGGTACTACCTCCCTGAACGCTGGTAGTACCGGTTTGTCAAGACAACCAGAACTTCCATTCCATCACCGGTCTACCACCATACCCGGTACAGAAGGATGTCACCCCTGAGCGGTACTTGGAGCGGTGGTTTGACCGGAACTGCATGCCAGCGGTACCACCGCTCAAGAGAGGGGTACTACTGCCATGAGCAAAACTACACAGTCAAAGAGGACTTTGGGAACCTCTCTCTCCTCGAACGAAGGGTATATGGTGTGTGCAAAGAATGTGTATGTGTCGAGATTCACCCAATACCTTCCGATGAGGATTCCCTCTAAAAGTACGGATATCCTACGACTAAAGGAATAAAAACATCGGAAACTCCGTCTTATATCTTTTCCACATAGAGGGGAGGCCTAACTGTCTTGCGCCACACAATGTGTACCTGAGAAAACTGGGACGCACGATTACTCCACACTCGTGTTGTCATCATCACCAAAACCCTAAGGTAGGAAATGCCCTTACAGATGATCCAAAATAGTCTTGATTAGACTTGGCGGCTTTCTGTTCCCTCCTAAGGTTGCAAGACTGTGGAGAGTGCCACTGTATAACTGTTCTGTTAAAGAATAAATGGTCTTCAGCTTCAGTAGCATGTATTGACCAAGTTTTCACTCCTAGGGCGTGTTAAGAGGTTATATAAGAGTTGCTCAGACAGAAATTTGCAGGGCATATTATGCTTACCGAAGATGGCGGCTGCCATTTGCCCAATATGTTGTTTTAGGCCGGTCAACTCACCAGTTACCGGCTTAAGAGTATTTTCTGCATCTTCGGCCTTTTTGGCTAGAACCACCTTCTCAGTCTCCCAGGCGGTTCTATCTACAGCAAAGGTCGCTTTAAGATTTTTAATCTCTTCCAAAGAGGTTTTCAGTTCTGACTTGGCTTTGGAAGTTTCTGCTTGCTGCATCTGGATGTTTTTCCTTAAGTCGCCTACTTGTGACTCCTTCATACTCAACTTTGCCTGAAAAGACAACGATAACATAATGGATGCAACATACAATGACAAGTTTTTGTCATGCAGATTAATTGAAGTCCCAAGCACATTGCAAACAATATACTTGGCACTTGGGGGCTAATGCAGGTTGTTTCAAAGTTTTTACGACCCAGTTCAAGTTGTCAGTTTAAACCGGCCTGTGGGGGCTACATATTGGCGCTTTTCAAAAGTACAATGACTATAAGTCCTGGCTCATCTTGTTAAGTTCAGCCGGCCCTTGGGGGCTACATGTTCGGATCTCGGAGTTAATTAGCAGTCTGGATCATCTTATTATTGTGAGGTTATGGTTGAAAAGCTATAAAAATTTTATTTGAGGATTAAGATCTGAAGGACCCAACTCGTCCTATTAGGATAAGCCGGCCTTGAAAGGCTACAGTTTGAAGATTGTTATTAAGTCTACAACATACTCAACCTTTTCCTATCCTCTAGACTTGGCGGCTATATAGATATATATGGAAATGGATTAGTAACATACCTCATAGCGTTCCTTCATAAGGTTCACTAAACCGGCCTCTAGGTCACGGCTAGTATGAAGGCGGTTCAGATAACCCACGTGGATGTCACTTGTGTCGAGGGTGGCATAATTCTGCAGATCCAGCTTCAATTTGCCTTCTGCTGGCGGCTCTTCTTTGGCGCTGTGTTTAGCCAAAACAGTGGGATTCCCTAGCACTGTATAGCCTGTGTCAGTGATGATGACGTCCTCAGCGGTCTTGTCAAGAGGAACCTCTTCAGCATGCTTGGCAGGGCTGGGCGGTTTAGGACTTGGCGGGTTATGTGTGATGGTCGGGTCAACTTCAATGTTCATTGGAACAAAGGTCGGGGTGTCAGTTTGTGGCAGCGGATCATTAGCAAGATCTTCAGGATTGTGAGTTGAAGCCCCTGAGACTGCTGGCGCATGATTCTCCGGCTCACTAACTTTGGGGTCCTTTTTTAGTCTTTTGCCCACTTTTGATATGCCTCAGTGATAAAGATATAAGATTGTGAGCATATCATCATGAAATATTAACCAACAAATGCAAGTTCTTACCCCTGGGCAATCTTGAAGGTAGGCATCTGCAGCTGGGTCCTAGTAGAGTTGTTGGATGATGAATGAGATGTTCCCTGATATATAGTTTGAGTCGGAAGGGTTAAGTGGTTGACGAACGAGACCCGCCTTTGGAAAGGAGAGGGATGGATTTTGAGGCACCTTGTTACGGCGTTTGCGAGGGGCAGGTGTGTTGGGTAAGCCGATTGCAAGGTCTCCACCACCACTGCTCCGGGTTGTGCGCTTTGCCTCATGCTGCTGCTTTTTCAAAAGAAAATAGGGGTCCAGATAACCAAGAGGATGAGAAAATCTTAGTTTTCGGGAGACCCGCTGAGTTTTTTTGTATTGGCAAAGGTTCTGAGTCCGAGGAGATTATGGTTACCTCTGCTACGTCGGCACGGCAGTTCTCTACATCATCTTGAGAGGAGTCAGCGTTAATAAGTTGCATAAAAAGAAAGCCAAGAGAATCGAGTTCTACCTTCGACTCATTATCAAGGGCGAATAAGTCTTCAGCATCCTGTTTCTTTCCTTTGGTCTTTTTTGGAGCCTTGGACTTTCCTTTGGCCTTTTTGGCCGTCTTATCCTGTAGTTTCTTGTTCCAGAAGGGAGAGTCAGCCTAAAAACATAAATGACAATTATGTGTAGTTTATGAGAAAGTGATAAGTGAGTTAAAAGAATGACTTAAAATACTTATGTCAAGAGTCGGATTGAGAGCACAGAAAGGGTTCAGTCCCATTTCACTGCAGCTTTCGAGGGTCTCCACGAGCAATGAATTGGTCATTTCATTGATTTCTTGGTCCTCAAGACGTGTTTGATTATATCGTTGTGGGTCTTTCACATCACATGTGTATTGGTACATTAAGCCGGTATATCGGCTCAAAGGCAAGATTCTCTAGGTGACCCAGCATTGGACCAGGTCAACACTAGTTAATCCACTGGCTAATAAGGCCCTTATTGTTGAAAAGGTAGGCGCATACTTGGCTCACTCTGCAGCAGTGATCTGGTCGAGGCGTGGATGTCTAGGGCTGAGCCGGCAGGTGCGGAAACCCGACATAGGATTTTCACCCGCTCGAGAGGTGTCTTGGCAATAGAACCAAGTCTGGTTCCAGTCCTTGGGGTGACTGGGCAGTGCAGTTGCAGGGAAGACGACGTCCCTCCGCCTCTGGATTGAAATCCCACCAAGTTCAAGGCTAGGCCCGTCTGTCATCTCGGTCTGGCAGTTCAAGTAATAATATTCTCTTAATAGATCAATGTTGGGCTCTTCTTGAAGGTACACCTCACAAAAAACTTAAAAGTTGCAAATATTGGAAACTGAGTTGGGGCCAATATCTTGAGGGTGTAGCTGATAGAAGTTTAGAACATCCCAAAAGAATTTCGATCCAGGTTGTGAGAAACCACGGAGGAGGAGGTCTACCAAGACCATGACTTCGCCTTCTTTAGGTTGAGGCTTAATTTCAGCCCCTGCAACTCGCCAGTGGATGACAATTTTTGCTAGCAAGACACCCATCTCAACGTACAAATTAAGAGATTGTTCAGTGACAATGGAAGCAACCCAATCACAAGAGGTGGTGGTCTTAGTCATTTTTTTGCCAACTGAAGCCTGAGAGTAAAGAATTGGCGGGTTAATGTTGTGATGGTAAACCGCCTAATAGTTAAGGAAGCAAGTTTGCAGCCCAAAACTGGTTATAGGTCCAAGATTAACCACTATGAAGAATGGAAGTAAACATTTTTGATTAAACTGGCAAGGTGCCAGCGGGTTATATAGTCATGTTTAAAGTCGGACAGATGCTAGCGGTTCACAAGTTCATAATTAAGTTGGCTGGAAGCTGGCGGATTACAAAGGTATCATTTGAGCCACCTAAACAACAGTAATAAGGCAGATAACTATAGATCTGGGATTGAGAAAATTTTCCTAAGTATGCGACAAACAAGTTTCGCGATTTCTGCCGAGGAATTTGGATCTATTGTGAATCAAAACATTAAAACTATTTCTAAACCTAAAGCATGGCAATGCATGTAAGTTGGGAATGAATCTCAAGAAGAAGGGAAGCATCTATGATTTCGGCCAAATGCTAAGGCTACCACCGCAAGGTTTTCACTATCGTTTTTGGAGTGAATGAAGCGACATGGTGTATGAACTGTGATGAACTTGGACAAATATGATAAACTCCGACAAGCCCTAGGAACGAGATTGGTCTAATGTGGATTTGAGCCAGGGGAGAGCTTTACCTGGATGCTTGACTGAAGAATGGATGAGCGCTGAGGGAGTCCTGGACATAGGGGGTCCTCGAACAGCTGGACCATATACATTGGCCGGACTGTTGGGCTATGAAGATACAAGATAGAAGACTTCGTCCCGTGTCCGGGTGGGACTCTCCTTTGCGTGGAAGGCAAGCTTGGCAATTAGGATATAAATATTCCTTTCTCTGTAACTGACTCTGTGTAACCCTAGCCCCCTCTAGTGTCTATATAAATCAGAGGGTTTAGTCCGTAGGACAACAACAATCATAATCATAGGCTAGCTTCTAGGGTTAGCCATTACGATCTCGTGGTAGATCAGCTCTTGTAATACTCATATCATCAAGATCAATCAAGCAGGAAGTAGGGTATTACCTCCATAGAGAGGGCCCGAACCTGGGTAAACATCGTGTCCCCCGTCTCCTTTTACCATTAGCCTTAGATGCATAGTTCGGGACCCCCTACCCGAGATCCGTCAGTTTTAACACCGAAATTGGTGCTTTCATTGAGAGTTCCACTGCGTCGTCGTCATAAGGTTTGATGGCCCCTTCAATCATCTACAACAACGCAGTCCAGGGTGAGATCTTTGTCCCTGGACAGATCTTCGTATTCGGCAGCTTCGCACTACGGGACAACTCGCTTGGCCATCTGGAGTAGATCGACAGCTACGCCCCTGGCCATCAGGTCAGGTTTGGAAGCTTGAACTACACCGCCGACATCCGCGGAGACTTGATATTCAACGGATTCGAACCCATGACAGCCGCACCCTGCAACCACGATGAACATGACCTAAATCTGTCATCAGACCATGCTCAGGAGATAGCGCCTGTAACTATCCTCGCCCTAGATCCAGAGCTGATTGCGCCATCCGAGGAGAGGAGGTTGGACCCCGTCACGGAAATAGCAGACTCAACGGCGCTAGAGCCGAACACAGATCTGACCTCCAGAGGCCAGTGTCATCGGAACTTCGGACTCGTTTCCGGCCATAAGTTCTGAACCGCGTATATCCTTGCACATCGAATCCGACTGGGCGCCGATCTTCGAGTTCAGCTCCGCGGACATCTTCCAACACTCACCCTTAGGTGATGTGTTAAACTCATTGAAATCCCTCTCCTTGGCAGAGGATTCTTGGCCGAACTATGTCCGGCTTGAGTGGGAAGCGGACGACGAAGAACTTCATTATCCACCCACCACCCACTTGATAGCCATTGTCGACGACTTGACCGACATGCTTGATTTCAACTCTGAAGACATCGACGGTATGGACGACGATGCCGGAGAGGAACAGGAACCACCGCCCACAGGGCGCTGGATAGCCACCTCCTCATATGAGATATACATGGTGGATACACCCAAAGAAGACAATGGCGAGGATAAAAAGGATCCAGCTGAGGATAAGCCTCCTGAGAAGCAGCCGAACCACCGACGTCAGTGGCGCCGCTCTAAACCACACCATGGTAAAAACAACGATACCGGTGCAAGAGACAATAGGACTCCGGATGATGCCGAAGACAACGTCGACCCCGCCTAGCCAAGCTTCAAAAAGGCCGAACGGGAAGACGGGCAAGCCAGCCCTGATGAACAGGCTATGATTGAAGACTCGAAGGACAGTAACTATATGCCTCTCTCCGAGGATGAGGTGAGCCTCGGCGATGAAGAATTTGTCGTGCTTGAGGATCCCGCTGAGTAGGAGAGCTTTAAGCGTCGGCTTATAGCCACTACAAAGAGCCTAAAGAAGAAGCAGCAGCAGCTTGAAGCTGATCAAGATCTGCTCGCTGATAGATGGACTGAGGTCCTGGCAGCCGACGAATATGGACTCGAATGCCCAACCAAAAGTTACCCGAAGCGCAAATTGCTACCTCACTTCGAGGACAAGCCACTGGAGCCAGCACTACCAGCGCATAATGCGGCTGACCGACCACCTCGTGGTCAAGATAAAACGGCAACTCAGCCCGCACTACCTCACTGAACAAATAGAAACACAACAGCTCGGGGATACACACATGACCTGCGGTACGACTTGGAGAACAGAGCAGGCCAGACCAGATCGATCTATGGATCGCGGGGGTGCGTCCCAATACACGACGACGGCCACCATGCCGGATATAACAAATACAAACCTGTCCGGGCCGAATACTGCAGACCAGCTTCCTCCGAGCTACATTGCGATGTAGCCCGGCATAAAGGCGCCACACCCCCCCTATGCTTCACTAATGAAGTAATGGAACATGAATTCCTAGATGGGACAATAGATCCTGCGGTATGGATTGAGGACTTCCTTCTCCATATTCATATGGCCCACGGTGATGATCTCCATGCCATCAAATATCTCCCGCTAAAACTCAAAGGACCAGCTTGGCACTGGTTGAATAGTCTGCCCGAAAACTCCATCGGTAGTTGGGAGAACCTGGAAGACACATTCCTTGACAACTTCCAAGGCACCTATCTCCGACCTCTAGATGCCGATGACCTAAGTCATATAATACAACAGCCCAGAGAGTCAGCCAGGAAATTTTGGACTCGGTTCTTAACTAAAAGAACCAGATTGTCGACTGTCCGGATGCCGAAGCCCTAGCGGCCTTTAAGCATAACATCCATGACAAATGGCTTGCCCGACACCTCGGCCAAGAGAAGACGAAGTCCATGGCAGCCCTTATGACGATCATGACCTGCTTTTGTGCGGGTGAGGATAGATGGCTAGCCCGCAGCAACAACACCTCAAGTAAACCTGGCACTTGTGAAGCCAGAGATAGCAACGGCAAGCCCCGACGCAACAGACACAAGCGTCAAAACAATGGAGACAATGCCAAAGACACGGGCGTCAACACCGGATTCAATGGCTCCAAGTCTGGTCAGCAGAAGAAGCCATTTAAGAAAAACAATCTGGGCCCATCCAATTTGGACCGCATACTCGATCGTCCATGTCAAATCCATGGCACCCCCGATAAACCAACCAATCATACCAACAGAGAATGTTGGATCTTTAAACAGGCCGACAAGTTAAATGCTGAAAACAAGGAAAAGGGGTCGCAAAGCAATGACGACGAGGAGCCTCGGCCACCAAATACAGGGGGACAAAAGAAGTTTCCTCCCGAAGCCAAAACGGTGAACATGATATATGCTACCCATATCCCCAGAAGGGAGCGGAAGTGCGCGCTAAGGGACGTCTACGCGATGGAGCCAGTCACCCCAAAATACAACCCATGGTCCTACTTTTCGATCAGCTTTGATCGAAGGGACCACCAGACCAACATCCTTCATGGCGGTTCAGCCGCACTGGTGCTCGACCCTATCATCGATGGATTCCACCTTACACGAGTCCTTATGGACGGTGGAAGCAGCTTGAACCTGCTCTATCAGGATACAGTGCGCAAAATGGGTATCGATTCCTCAAGGATCAAACCCACAAAAACCACATTTAAAGGTGTCATACCAGGTGTGGAGGCATGTTGCACGGGCTCAATCACACTAGAAGTGGTCTTCGGATCCCCGGATAACTTCCGTAGCAAAGAATTGATCTTCGATATTGTCCCTTTCTGTAGTGGCTATCATGCACTGCTTGGATGAACCACATTCACTCTATTCAATGCGGTGCCGCACTACGCCTATCTCAAGCTCAAGATGCCCGGACCACGCGATGTGATAACAGTCAACGGAAATACGAAACGCTCCCTCCGCACCAAGGAACACACCACGGACCTTGTAGCAGAAGTACAGAGTAGCCTTCTTAGGCAGAACCTCAATTCGGCATTAAAGCCCCCGGACACCGCCAAGCGAGTTCGAACTACTCTGCAGTAGGACTGTCCAATCTGTCTAGAGCTTGACTAGCAATTTGGCCTCCGTCCCAGCCTCAATCAAGCGGCGACATTCGTGCCGCGCGTACATAATTACGCACTCAAAATACCATGGGCGTAGTCGGGTCCACAATACGGCTCAACCGCTCCTGGACCCGCATAATTTCATTATCCCATTTTCTTTTCAGGTTTCTTTCTTTTGACCTCATTTCCGGACAACCTGATCATCGGACCTATTAAGGGACGTCTACACTAAGAAGGCAAAAGGCTTAAACGTACAAAGGAATTCACAGGTGGTCTCTGCTAACGATCGTTATCGTAAAACCTGCACGCAGCTTGCCCTTGATCATGGCATGTTAAATAGCCTTATTGCTTATTGCACTATTTGTACAAGTATGCCTTGGCGTACTAATTAAATCACAATGGAAAATAATTCTCGGCTCCATATTTGCAGCGTCAGCTTATTACTTAATTTTTTTCCTTTTCTTTATATATATTGTTATCATTTGCACCCGTACACACTGGTACGGCCTAATTCGCCAAGGGCCTTATTACGCCCCATAACACGGCAAGAAAGTCCGAACACCTTTACGGTAGTTTGGCACCCCGAATTGTAGCATTATATGCATCGACTCTGAATCATGTCTTGGGTCAATGGTTGGGTTGTCCGACTCCTGTGCTTGCTACCCTATGTTCCGCTATATTGGCTAGGGTAGTAAAGGGAGAACTACTACGATTGTGTCCTGCTTATTCCAGATGAGCACCTCAGTAGAGAAAGCCGAAAACTGACTGTCGTGATGTGGCGAGAGCCGGTCAGCTGTTCGAGAGGTTACAAATCTTTAGCAATTTTTTCTGCATCATGCGATTAATCGGTTTTTATCCGATTAAGCGTATATAGAGCCCCAAGTTTGGTCTTCTGAACACTAGGGGCTACGCCTAAGTTTGTCTCGTCAAACTCCTATGGCTAAGTGAGAATGATAAAGCCGAATAGTCCGATTGCCTGGTTCGTTGCGCTGAACACCTCCTTAAAGGACCAAAACCTTGGATAAAGAGTGTTTAGATTCGTCCTGAACACCCCATACTACCTACGTGGGGGCAGAAGCTGACGACTGGCATTTCTCAGATTTATTAAAATGGCCGCACAGGAGGTGTAGTTTTAAACAAACTTTACACTACATACCTGAACTATTTTATATTACAGGTCAGGATAAACATGAGTGTATTTATGGGAATATGATATCCTTAGCACATTGCTCCGCCACAAGGCGGGACCCCTCCATGACACTATCATAATACAAGTCGGGCTTGCGGTGCTCCTTGCCTTCGGGCGGTCCTTCGGTCATCAACTTCGTGGCTTCCATCTTTGCCCAGTGCGTCTTGACGCGGGCGAAGGCCATTCGTGCACCTTCAATGCAGACAGACCGTTTAATGGCATCAAGCCGAGGACAGGCACTGACTAGCCACTTCACGAGCCTGAAGTAGCTGCTAGGTATAGCTTCGGTGGGCCATAGCCGGATTATCAAATCCTTCATGGCTAGTTCGGCTGCCTTATGCAGCTCGACTAGTTGCTTTAGCTAGTCGCTAAAAGGCACCGGAGGTTCTGATGCAAGGTATTGCGACCAGAACAGCTTCTCCGTAGAGCTTCCCTCTTCGGCTCGATAGAATTCTGCAGCATCTGACACGCTGCACGGCAGATCTACAAACACCCCTGGAGAACTCCGAATTCGGGTTAGTAAAAGGAATCTGACCTTCACATATTTGTTTTGCATAGTAAAAGCCTTACCCGCCGCGATCTTTCTGGCCTCCTGGATTTCCTGGAGGACGCCTTGGGCTTCACCCCGGGCATCGTGTGTGGCTTGCCGAGCCTTGGTGAGTTCGGATTCTCTATCCTCCATACTTTGCTCCAAGGTCTCGCACTTCTTCACGGCCTCCTGGAGCTCTTGTTGAACCTCAATGACCCTGGCCTTGTGTTTTTCATGAGTGGCCTGCTCCTTGGCTGCCTTCTTCTCGGCCTCAGCCACCGCCTTCTTAAGAGCCTCAACTTTGGTCGCCGCTCCTAATACATATTATGACATTTTTAGACACATTCAATCATTCATTCGTATTGAATACAAACAAGGTTTTGCATACCTTGGTTATCCTCCAATTGCTTCTTCACTTGGCCGAGCTCTTTTTTGGCCCGCTCCAGACTCTGCTTCAGTCCAGAGACTTCCGCAGTATGAGAGGTTGCGGTGAATAAAGACTCTTGCTTATTCAAATAGGGTATGCATGGTAAGTCTCCTGCAAAATATATTTGATCCTCTATCCGGCTTTTCTTTTCGAACACCGAACAGTGCATCAGGGGCTACTATCTCTACTGTGACACTCTTTTAACTTCACTACTTACCTCAAAGCCTGTTAGAAGGCTGGTGCAGGCTTCGGTCAGCCCGCTTTTGGCAAACTGAATCTTCTCGATCACCGCACCCATAAGGGTAGGGTGTTCTTCAACGATGGAAGCGTTCTTCAGGGCTGCCGATAAGGTATCCGGCACCTCTGGATGGACAGAGGTCACCGGTGGAATAGGCGCACCCCCTTCTATTGAAGGAGGTTGCTTTCCTGAATCCGGAGTCATATTGGTCTCCGGAACTGTGTCCGGCTGGGGGCCGAATTCAAGATGACCCCCGCCTTCAGTATCCATGGGGGTCTGCTTCCCCATGTGTCCGGCTGCCGAGGTTTGACCCTTTGGCGCCGCCTCGCCGGTCTCCTGAGCTCCTCCCCGGCCTGGGCCCCTTTGGGACAACACTTCGATGGTGTCCATGTGTTTGGGGGAGGAAGCTGTCGGGAGAGTCCCGCTGTCCACCGCATCCGGGCCCAGCGAGTCTTCCGATGAAGATTGCTCGATGCTGAACTTGGCCGGACTGCAAAATGCTTGAGTCAATACATTAATGTTATGCAATAGTGAGACTGGATATATGAGCGTGTCCGGGTTTCTTTGTACTCACGATTTTGCCAGGGGCTTGACCCTAGGATCCCACTCTAGGCTGCTGTCGGTGGCTGTGGTGGATTCATCTGGATGGGAGGCTTTCCCCTTCTTAGACGATTCGGCCTCCAAACGTGTGGAGGCCGTCCTCTGCTTTCTCCCCCTTGCTGGGGGTGACTGGCTTTCCTTTTCTTCCTCTTCCTCTTCCTCGTCTTCTTCGGAGGGGGAATGGGCCTCAGAGTCTTCGGACACCACGTCCGAAGTAACCTTGCGACGAAGACCGCCCCTGGTCTCCTTGGCCTCTTTCTCGGCCTTCTTCTTCAGTGCCTTATAGGGCGCCAGGACCAGCATCTTCATCAGAAGTGGGCCTGCTTGTTCCTCAGGCAGCAGGGCCGGACAATAGATCTTCTTCGCCTTCTTCGCCCAGCCCTGGGGGAATCATTAGGGAGAGGTTATGTGTTTTCCTCGAGTATGCAAATAAAGGGAACATCTTGAAAACGTATAAACACGTACTGAACTTGCGGGACGGGACAATTTGTACCCGTGGTCCTCGGCCGAGTCTGGCCACGACTTGCCTGGCTTGAAGAGCACCTTCCATATGTCTTCATGCTTGTGCCGAAGAACTCCAGCAGGGTCTGGTGCTTGGCCAGATCGAACTCCCATAAATTGCAAGTCCTACGTTGGCATGGGAGAATCCGGCAGACTAACATCACCTGGACCACATCGACAAGTTTGATATTCTTGTCTCCCATGCTCTTGATGCGCTCTTGGAGCGCCGTCAGCTCGTCTGACGAAGACCAGTCTAGGCCCTTCTCGGGCCAGGACATGAGCCGCAATGGGGCTCCGGATCGGAATTCGAGAGTTGCGGCCCATTTGGTGCCGCGTGGCTCGGTGACATAGAACCACTGTTGTTGCCACCCCTTGACAGACTCATTGAATGTACCTGATGGCCATTTAACGTTGGGCATCTTGCTCACCATGGCACCTCTGCACTCGGCGTGCTCGCCGCCTACCACCTTTGGCTTCACGTTGAAGATCTTTAGCCACAGTCCGAAGTGTGGAGGGATGCATAGGAAGGCCTCGCACACGACGATGAATGTCGAGATGTTGATGAAAGAATTGGGGGATAGATCATGGAAATCAATCCTGTAGTAATACATAAGGCCGTGAACAAATGGGTGGAGGGGAAACCCCAACCCGCGGACGAAGTGAGGGAGGAATACAACCCTCTCGTGGGGTTCCAGAGTAGGGACGACCTGTCCCGCTGCTGAGAGATGATGCGCGATCTTCTTGGCTAGGTACTTGGCCTCCCGGAGTTTCTTGATATCCTTCTCCTTGACGGAGGAGGCCATCCACTTGCCTTGCGCTCCGGATCTGGACATGGTTGGAGTGTTTTTTAGGCGGAAGAGATGAGAACTTGGGCGCTGGAGCTCAAGAACGGAAGCAGGAGAGAAGGCGTGGGTGAAAGAGGGGAATCCTTATCCCTTTATAAAGGCAGCAAAGATCATGTGCCTCCCCACTCGCCCTAAAATTCGCTTATTCCCCAAGCGCCGTGCTGATGGCACGATTGGGTTACCCATACCCGTATTGATGAGAATCCCGTGATAAGGGGACACGATCTCTTCTTTGACAAGACATGCCAATAAAGTCGCACCTTGAAATACGGGAGGGCAGGCTAAAACGGTTCGAATAAAGACCGGGCTGTGGCATGATGTCGTGCTATGAAAAAGTTGTCAGCAGATTGGACTCGTGGGATGTTATACTCTCTCAGTGGTATGTGGAATTTGTTTTCCAAAGCCAGACACTATTCTGGTGTTCAAGAGCTACTTTGGAGTATTCAGAGAAGGAAACCGCCTTGCAATGCCGAAGATAATCTGCACGCCGGACTCACCGTCATTGAATCCTGGTTCAGGGGCTACTGAGGGAGTCCTGGATATAGGGGTCCTCGGGCAACCGGACTATATAGATTGGGTGGACTGTTGGGCTATGAAGATACAAGATAGAAGACTTCGTCCCGTGCCCGGGTGGGACTCTCCTTTGCGTGGAAGGCAAGCTTGGCGATTCGGATATAAAGATTCCTTTCTCTGTAACCAACTCTGTGTAACCCTAGCCCCCTTCGGTGTCTATATAAACCGTAGGGTTTAGCCCGTAGGACAACAACAATCATAATCATAGGCTAGCTTCTAGGGTTAGCCATTACGATCTCGTGGTAGATCAACTCTTGTAATACTCATATCATCAAGATCAATCAAGCAGGAAGTAGGGTATTACCTCCATAGAGAGGGCCCAAACCTGGGTAAACATCGTGTCCCCCATCTCCTATTACCATTAGCCTTAGACGCACAATTCGGGACCCCCTACCTGAGATCCGCCAGTTTTGACAGTGATAAGCGCCGCAATCTCTGGTCATAGTCAGGTTGATGCAGCGGCCTGATCGGAGTCGATGGTGAGGGACGAGGGCAGCGGAGCTCCACTGGCGATGGACGACGCAAGGAGGAAGAAGAGGAATAGAGAACGACGGGGTAAAAGTGAAAAGAAGGGACCCCCGTCCATGTTTATAAGGAAAAAGTAAAATGGCATGCACAGAAATCAAGCAGGCGACATGATTATCTCAACAGTGCAGGCATCTCAATTCTTGGACGGTTAATTAATGCGAAAAGATCCATTGTGATGTCATGGGTTTTCTCTATATTTACTATGCATGACGTCACGACGGGTTATACGATTTGTTAAAGAGGAAGATTCGCCAATTTGAAGCCATGAAGATTGACATGAACAAGTTCAAATCAATCTGGGACCTGATGTTGGGGATATGACCCCGAGGTATGACCCACGCAGGAGGGCCCGGGTCACACCATTGGTGACTCTACATGTCGAAGGCCCAAGTAGAACTGAGATGAGATGTGAAGATTGGTGGCGGATTACAAGGTGGGCTTGTCGAAGGCCCAGGACCTGGAGATCTACCAAGACCCGGACGGTGTGAGCCACCACGATGGAGACTTGTCCTGTAAGGCAAGGCGACTTATAAATCAGGTCGGTTATGTTGTGTGATCCGACCTGGACTCTTGTAAGCCTTAGGGTCTCGACCTGTGTATATAAAAGTGAGACCCTACGGCGAGTTAAGACTAAGAAACAATTGATTGATAGCTAGGTCAAGTGTGATCGCTCCCTTGTAATCGGAACTCAAGCAATACAACTAGAAGCAGGACGTAGGTTTTTACCTCGTTGAGAGGGGCCAAACCTAGGTAAACCTCCGTGTCCTTCTTCCCGTTCAACCCCTTCGAGCTAATTACGTTGCGATGGCTTCACACCTAAGTTCTTTCACAAGGGCGTCTGTCGTGTTAAATCCATGACAATAATGTTGCTCAGGTGGGGAAAAAGGGAGTGAATGCTAGTGGTGGATTCAGATCATGTAGCTTGGTGGACTTCCATTAGTGTGCCTCACCCGTGAGACTAGCATCTTAGATGATTCATTTTTGCAGTTCAGGATTTTAGGTGATGAGAAGGAGAGACAATGAAGAGGGGAATAGTCCGTCGGTAGAATTGTAGATGATCGGTAGTGCTAGAAAATCGGAGCTACAGACCGCCATCCATCATTGTATCAAGAGTGCATCAATAAAGCTACAACTGCATCCTTTCTCGATCAATTTGGTCTTCAAACTTCAATACCTCGCTGGCAGTGCAAGACCGCCCAGACCTTGTGCAGGACGGTGATGAACTGATGTTGGAGCCTGGTGTATGATGCGTGTAGCAGTCGATGTATATGTCCTGGATGTCACTGTCGATGGTGGCAAGATGCTCGTCTAGGCTCGCTGACGTCTTCGTCCAGGTTGGAGTTAATTGCACAAAACTATCGCATTTGCAGTTAGGTTTGCAAAAAAGATGTGGCTAGTTCTCAGTCGAGCCTCAGTCAAGCAACACAGTATATAAGAAGAAAAGACGAAAACAAAAAGAATTTTCTTTTATGAATCTCCATCCAAGATCAAAGAAATATAGCATCAACTAAGATATAGAAGTCTCAGTCGATTGAAACTTAGAAAAACTGTTGCAAAAAAAACACCTCGTCCCTAATATTTTTTATAAAAAAACACAGTGTATTCAGTAATTATTTTGCATAATACATTGATCGAAGGATTTGGCTGTTTGAGCACTTTTCCGACAAGTGGGTCTCGGTAGTAAGAAGCTAACTTGAAAAAAAATTCACATGTGTACGTTGATTGATCTACTCTTCCTATCTCTCTTTCTCCTGCCTCCCTCTCTC
Source organism: Triticum aestivum (assembly GCF_018294505.1). NCBI lineage: Eukaryota > Viridiplantae > Streptophyta > Magnoliopsida > Poales > Poaceae > Triticum > Triticum aestivum. The sequence continues at coordinate 452,013,182 of NC_057807.1, read as the reverse complement.
ATAACACCATTTCGACCTGCCACGCACCAGGAGAAGCTGAGGCGCCGCCCTGCATCCCTTCTTCCCTCTCCTCTTCCTCTCTCTATCTCTCTTTCATGCAATTAACTCCTCTCCCGTGGCCTTCCCGGCTATTCAGCGCCGCATCTGGTTACCCACGGCTCCTAACGCATCCCCATCCCCACCGCCGGTATCATGCACTTTGTGAGATCGACCAGGTGTTTGCATTACTGCCTGGGTTTTATAAGTAATAAAAACACTTTGCATTTTTTATTGTTGTGGGAAACACCTATGTTTATGATTTACATATATGATTTTATCTTTAGAAATAACATTGCCTATTATTTAACCACAAAACATCGTGTATTATTGATAAGTGTGTTACCAATCCGCGCGTGCCAATCGCACTCATACAAGCATACAAAAAAAAGGTTTCATGCCTACACGTCGACCGAAATTTCGGTCGGTCGCTTGCACGTCATTGGATACACGCATATCCTGTGGTGCCTGCTCGTACTAGCGATTTTGTACCGGGGAGCACGTTGCTGGTGGGCCCACACACTTCCACCATATCCTCTCAGCGGCTGTTGCCATCCACTTATTTGTTTTCTCTTTTCTTCCCGAACAGCCGTGAGGACGGGGCGTCGACCCGTTGGCTGGGCAGCTGAGGTTGCTGCCAGCTCACCCGAGTTCAAATACCGGCTTGAACGCGTGGTGCTCGCGGAGTTTCTCCTATAAATAAATGCCAACGAGGGTTAGCCCTTGGGTTGGTCTCATTTTTTCCCCAATAGCCGTGCTGCCCTGCAGCCCACAACAAACGTCATAGATTTTGAAAGCTGCAGACAGTGCCCATGGAGGGGACTGCAGCCATAAACGGCGAACTTGGTGGCCGCGGACGGCGAGGACGAGGTGGGGCTTTCTTTTTGAGCACCCCGTATCAGTGGTTTTGCTACATGCTAGAACTAGCATCAAAAAAATACTACAACCGACTCCCCACACTGCTACAAACAGTACTGCATTTTGCTTAACGGCATCGAGGTGTTTTGCTACAATCAAAGACGACATGCTACATCTAGTGTTGTGTTCTGCTACCACTAGCCTCCCACGCTGCTACAACCAGTGTTTCGTTTTGCTGGCATCGCGCGACAACATCGTGCTTTTCAGTACAACTAGCATCGCTGTTACATCCAGTGTCGTGTTTTGCTACAACCGGCAGCACGACGAGCTACAGCCGCAGTGCAGTGAGATGCGATGGCTCAGTGGCAAGGAATTTTTGGCTGGATCCAGGGGTCAAATTTGCTGGAACCAATGACCCGAATTGTTGCACCGGTGAGTGGCATTGAACAATGACAACTTTATTTTGCTGCAACCGTAGTAGGCATTTGCTACGACCATCGAGAGGTTTTGCTACGACCAACACACGAGGGAGGTACATTGCGAGCTTGCCATGGGTGCCACGGCGGGCGACCGATGGCACCGGAGCTGCGTCGCGTCATTAACCGGAGTTGCGATCGTCGTGGTTTGTTTTTACTGCAACCTGTGGGTGCACGGTATCGCATGCACGAAGTCGATGAGAAAGGCTTGGGAGGAAGCGACCGGCATCGTCGACGGCAAACCAGTAGACTGGGAGGCGGTGCTTCAAGGTTGGTCATTCACTCGTTCATGGCGATTGCTGGCGGCACCGCTGCTCCTTTTCCCCGCTGGCTTTGTAGATTTGGTTTTGGGAGAGAAAAGGAAATGAGAAGCCCCAATCCAACGGCAATACGTGCTCGATTCAAACGGTTGGGGCGCGACTTGGCCAACTATTGAGCCTGCACGCCGGCACCTGGCACTGACCACTTTTTTAGCAACTAGCACTGGCCACTTAGGAGAAAGCATTTTTTACATTCGAATGTACTAGAGAATGACGTGCCGGATCTTAGCCCCATTGGCAGGCCCAATAGTAGCATCTCAGGAGCCACCCTTATTATAGTTCCTCGTCAAGTTGATCGGTGGTTTCCAAGTCACACGGAAAAGAAAAGATCAGAGGTTTCCAAAAAAATTACGGCGTGATTACCGAAGGGCAACAAGAAAGAACCTAGAGCCATCAATCTGTTTAATTAGTTAGTCTTTGGGATCGATAGATCAAAGTCCTCCTCGCCCTTGGCATATTGCAAGCGCCCTCCAACAATCACCACAGCTGCTTCCGCCACCGGCTCCGGTGGATCGTGGCATGTCTCTCCCGTCGTCCATGCCCAGTGATTTGGTTCAGCTGGTCGGCCAGCGGGTGCTGGTCGGAGACATGCTCGACTACGTCTGCATCCGCGCCGTGTGCGTGCACTGGCGATCCAGCACCATCTGCCCACAGGGACGTGGCATCACCGACCCGTGCTTCCATCCGCGTTGATGGATGATTGATGTGGAGCAACCCGAGGTCATCTCCATGGACCTACCATCGTCTCACCAAGTATAAAGAGGACCTATGACACGAGCACGAGCTAGGGCTCTCGATACTGAGGTGACTTCTTTCCTTAGTGATATCTCATATGATCCACCCGAGACATGGCTACTACCTAAGTGTGGAATGTTGTGCATGATTAGGTACCAAGAGCACCCTTCTGAGGATGCACGTGAAGACGGACAAGTCCTCAAGTTCACGGATGAAGAGAACCAACGGAAGGAGTCAAGAACACCTCCCAGGACCCGGACATCCGGCCATGTCCTCGGACATCCGGCCCCTGGAAGAGATACCTACAGCAAAGGACCAGCGGACAAGTCTACAGGGCCTGGACATCCGGCAGCCTGCCCGGACATCCGGCCCGATGCCTCGGAAATCCGGCTCCCAGCCCGGATATCCGGACAAGCCTCCCGAACGCCACAGAACCCTTCGCCATCAGCCCGGACATCCGTCCACGACCCCGGACATCCGACCCCTCGCGAGGTCTCGGACATCCGGCCCCTCGCAAGGTCGCGGACATTCGCCTGACGCCCGGGCATCCGGACCAACCCTATCTAGGGAGCATCAAGACGGCGCCAGTCCAGCCCGGACATCCGGCGTCTCTTGAGCGTCCGGACATCTGGCCCGACGCCCGGACGTCCGGCCTCCCCTGTCTGCGCACAGTGTAAGGGCCGAGGCCCATGTACCCCTTCGCCCTCCTACACTATATATACTCCTCCTCCGCCCTCTTTCTAGGGTTAGCATTGTGATAGCTCATATTTGAGATAGTGCTTTGCGCATCCACTTGGTTACTTCTCCTCGTAGCTCACGACCTCTTTGGAGAAGATCCCCCAAGCGGATTCAAGACCCCATCACGGGAAGACCCTTCAAGACCTCCTCATGGAAAAGACCCTTTGTATCATCCTTTGTTGACTTCGAATCATGTATCACTCTTTGTGTTTCGAGGATCTAGCTTATGTGTGACCGGATCTTGTTGGTTGAGTGATTTCTCTTGTGTTTCCCCTCGTGTTCCCATCGTTTTCCACTCATGTTCTTCCTGTTTTTCGTAGGATCCCCTCCAATCGTGAAAGATTGGGCATCTAGGGTTCTACCCTACATCATCTTGGTATCATGAGCCACGTTGATCACGTATTTGGAGCCCCTACCCTTCTTTTTCAAGCTTGATTTTGTTGTGTTCTTCCTAAATTCAAAAATCCCCACCAAAATAGCCTCAATTTTTTTTTGTGATTCGTTGGTGTGATGAAGTTTTGTTGGATTTGATCCGTGGATTTTGTGTGTAGCAGGTAGATCTATCTTTCCCCCATCTTTCCCCCAATTTCCATCCACGAAATCTTCCGAATTTCGCCCTAGATTTGACCTTTCCCCACGGAGTTCATCGAGTTCGTCGATGGATCCCGAGCCCGGACATCCAGCCCATGACCCTCGGACATCCGGCCACCCCCGGATATCTGGCCACCAAGCTCGGACATCCGGCCCCTGACAGCAACAACTCCATCCACCGCCTCATTTCCCGCCTAACTTTCGCCAAATTTTGTTCGGGTGCCCACATACACTTCCACATACCACAATCACTTCCGCATACCACCACTGTTTTCCGCAAGCACCATCATTGCTTACCCACTACCAACTCCGACAATTTTGACTCGTTTTGGTCTTTGGGAATTTGAGTTGTGGTTCCCGTGTCCTATTGTGTTTTGGCTATATAGGTACAGTTCGACATTAACATCACCACCGCTCATCTTCGCCAAGGATTCGTCATCGCCAACAATCGTCCTTGCTTACAAATGACTACCTCGACGGTAACCTCGACGACATCTTTGTATATTCCTTGCCATTGCATTGATAACCACCATAACCCAATTTTTCGTTGCTTTCCCATCGAGACTAGCCTTTGAGTATTGCCGGCAACGTGACTTGTGCACATTAGTGATCATACTTTCCATAGCATACATACCATATAATTGTGGTGCATATCTTGCCATCATCTTTTGTGTCACAAAGTTGTAATCGCATATACACAATTGCTATCGTGGTTCGTGAAGTTTTGCATGAGAAAAGAGCTCAAAAGAGAAAGAGCCAAACAAGCTTTTAAGCAAGAGGGAAAGATAAGCAAAGAGCTTATAAGCAAGAACCATAGCATCATACTACATTATGATTGTCATACTCAATCATCCTGGATCATATCAACGGAACACCATACATATAGCATACTTGGGATAGAAGTTGTTGCATTTTTGCCTATTAGGTTGTGCACAAGTTTCGTATCCGCCTATTGTGCAATCGTGCTAGCGTCTCTCTACTGTTGTGAAACACGAGCATTTTCGTGGATTCCACATTTTGGCCCATTCCTTGGTTGCATGATCCCACTTATCTATTTGCGTGTGTGTTTCCATGTACCATATCTTGATATTGGTCTACTTGTTGCATTTGCAAATTTTCGAATCTTTTCCAACATTATTGAGGCTCACTAAAAATTGCATCAAAATTTGTGCCACCATCCTAACCGAGCTCCACCATAAGCTTTTACTTATGTAGGTGTGAGAACTGACAAGAATTGATACCAATTGTGCTATTTCCTTGTTCCACATTTGGGTGATCATTGATCCATCTTCAACATCGGTCAAGGTACATTTGGTATAAGTTCTTCTCTTTCTCCCACTCACATATTTGCTTGGAATGATGGATAGGCCAAGTTCTTCTACCAACCCACTCTTCATCGAGCAAGACGATGACATGTCATCCTATGTCACCAAGAGCCACCTCTTCGGTGCACAAAGAGCTTTGCATCAAGAACAACAAGCAATGAGTGATCGCATCGACAATCTCGCCACCGACTTGCAACTCTCCGAGCAACAAACAAGAGACTACTTCGACAACAAGCTCGACGCACACAAACAAGAGAACGATGCAAGGATGGACAAGATTCGTGCCTTGTTGGTGAACCGCCATTCTACCACTTCGTCCTACTCACGACGGAGCCGCTTGAGTCGACACTCCGACGACACCCTCTCCGACTCAAGTACACCGACAGCAAACACTCTACATCAAGCCATGCGCCAAGACCATCAAGCAACTAACAATCCTCTACACAGCAATCATCCACAAGAGCAATTCAACGAGCAAGCACATTGTCATCGCCAAAACCAAGCTACTCTCGCACAAGCACAAGAAAGGCAATGTCAACGTCACCAAGAGGAAGAGAGAGCGCGCCAACACCAAGACGAACAAGATGCCGAGGCTCAACGTCTTCAACAACAACAACGTGAAGCACAAGCACTTGAGGCGCAATGTGCCCTTCGAGAGTCAAGTCGAGCCGTTGCCAATCACAACCGAGATAGGCGTAATCAAGAGGAAGCACTTCACGGAGAAATTCAAGAGAGAAACTACCAAGCACGAGTGCATTGTCAAGTTCCTCAACCTCCTCCACAAGCTCAACAAGCTCCTCCACAACCTCAAGTTCATCAAGATCATGATGACTATGGAAATCCTCCATGCCAAGAGCAATATAAGGTTGATAATCATCCATGTCAAGGGCGTCATCATCACCCTCAACCCCAACAGAATGAAGTGCAACGCTATGGCAAGCTCAAGTTCACCATGCCCAAGTTCAATGGAAGCAATGATCCCGAAGAGTACCTTTCATGGGGATTGAAGGTCGACAAGATCTTTCGTTTTTGCATAACTATGGAGAAGAGAAGAAGATTGCTATGGCATCCCTTGAGTTCCAAGACTATGTGCTCATATGGTGGTAACAAGTCCTTGAGTGCCAAGAAGCAAGAGGTGAACCACCAATCACCACATGGGATGAAATGAAGGATGTCATGCGAGCATGCTTTGTGCCCACCTACTACAACCGTGACCTCTTCAAGAAACCAACTCCTCAAGAAGGGAACAAAGAGCTTGAAGAATACTACAAGGAAATGGAGATTGCCATGATAAGAGCCAATGTCACGGAAGATGATGAGCAAACTATGGCCCATTTCTTGAATGGCCTCAATCATCCCATCAAGAAGATTTCCAACTTCCAACCCTACTCCAACCTCATTGAGCTCGTGCATCAAGATACCAAAGCGGAACGTCAAGTGCAAGATGACTTCAAGTACGCCAAGTAGTTGTCCAAGAGCTACGGCTTCTCCAACACCCAAGCTTCAATGACTCCAACACCTTCTCCTCAACCAAGCCATCTACAAGCAACGGCGACAAGTCGAGTTACAAGAAAACTTCGACAACCTCAAGTCGTCCTCCTACTACAAGCAACTTCAAGCCGCGAGCTTCATCATCTACTCCAACCGATGAGACCGTCAAGACAAGTTCCATCACGTGTTTCACATGCGGCCGCCGAGGCCACAAGTCCTTTGAGTGTACCAACAAGCGCACCTTGATCCTCAACAACGATGGAACCTATGACTCCATGAGTGAAGAGGAAATGGAAGCCCTTGAGCAAGTGGCCATGCACCAGCGCGTGAACAAAGAATAAGATGATCAAGTCTTTTGTGATGAGGATTTGAGTCCCGCTCTCGTTGTCTCCAAAGTCTTGAGTCTTCAACATCAACAAGACGAAGACCAAAGATACCACATCTTCCACACCAAGGTTGGCATCAATGGAGTGTTCATCAAGGTCATCATCGACGGAGGGAGTTTTCACAACTTGGCAAGTGATCAAGAACTATGCTCCAAGCTCCAATTGGTCAAGATGAAGCACCCGCACCCCTACAAGGTTCAATGGCTAAGCGACTCCAACACCATCCAAGTCGAGCATACGGTGCAAGTTTCTTTCAAGATAGGAGCATATGCAGACACTTTGGAGAGTGTGATGTTGTTCCGATGTCCGTTTTCCGCCTCCTTCTTGGTCGACCATGGCAATTTGACCGAGGCGTCATCCACAATGGGCGTACCAATCACTATTGCTCCAAGATGAAAGGAAAGGAGTATGTGCTATGACCTATGTCTCCAAGTCAAGTGATCGCCGACAAGCAAGCCTCCCATCATGGAGAACAGAGTGAGAGAGTGACCCACCCAAAAGGGAGTGAGCGCCACAAGCCAAAGTCGAGTGCCTCCACGATGAGCGACAAGAAAAACTTAGTCCTATTTGCCACCAAAAGTGAGATGATAGAAGTGTGTGAGAACCCATCAAGTGTTATGCACTATGTTCTTGTGTGCAAGGATGAGGCACCAAAAACTAACACCTCTCACTATCTACCTTTAGTGTTGTCTTCTCTTTTGCAGGAATTCCAAGATGTTTTCCCCCGCGAGCTACCTCCGGGTCTACCTCCACTACGAGGCATTGAACACTGAATCGACCTCATCCCCAGAGCACCTCTTCCTAACAAGGCTCCCTACCGCGTCAACCCCAAGGAAACTAAGGAGATCCAACGGGAAGTACAATAAGTCATCGACAACGGCCATGTACGTGAAAGCCTAAGCCCTTGTGCCGTTCCGGTAATCCTTGTTCCAAACAAATATGGTACTTATTGCATGGGTTCCGATTGTCATCCTATCAATGCTATTACCGTGTGATATCGTTACCCTATCCCACGCTTAGATGATATGCTAGATGAGCTTAGTGGAGCCACCATTTTCTCTAAGATTGATCTTAAAAGTTGCCGGCGTTCTGGGAACGGGGGTCCCCAGACTTGCCTGCATGCGGCCTACGGCGTGGCTCGAGCAGTGGCCCAGTGCATCCCATCTTCATCAACTCAAGCTCAAGACCCTCGCGAGGGGCCGAGCCTCGCAGGGCGTACGACAGGAAGCTTCCTCAGGAGTAGCCTCGTCAGGCTGGCTCGCAAGGAGGCGGAGAGTTCAAGGCAGGGGTACCTCGTGAGGTGTCCATGATGCAAGCCATGACGATCGAGGCCAGGCGGGCGCCAGGCGGGCGCTGGCCTGTGCAGTGTCCTTGTTTCCCCTTTGGTACAAAGGGAGCAAGCACAGGCCAAGGTATCAGGCAAAGGCTACCATTTCGGTGCAACAAGACCAAGACCAGCGGAATGGTAGGATGGAGGTCACCGTGGAGCCCAGGACGGCGTCATCGTTAGAGTCTTTGGCAGGCGAGGACCAACTTTACTCAGGATAAGTGTACTAGATGTTCCCCTTCAAAATGGCCAATTGTTGGTGCCCTTCCCGCTCAATATTTGGGAAGAGGACCAGGGCCTCTTACTCTATATATAGGGCTAGCCACCATAGTATAGGGGCATCTGGAATCGACCCCTCCAAAGGGACAACACCACCACAAGAACATCCCTCGCAAGGCTGTTCTTCCCTTGTACTATTCATCATCAGCCCTAGAGGCAATCCACCACACCACAAACTAGAGTAGGGTATTACACCACAACGGTGGCCCGGACTAGTATAAACCTTGCGTCTCATGTGTTGTTCATCGTGTAGCCTAGATCCTTTGCGAGGCGACGAGACGTGAGTTGGTATAGGAGAGATCTTCGCGCGCACCCCAGAGTTTGAACCTCAAGGGTCTATCGGAACCCGCAATCCAACATTTGGCGCGCCAGGTAGGGGTGCGCCGGAATCGCGTCTTCAGCCGTCTTGCGTTTCGTCATCCGTCGCATCCATGTCTGACGCTCGTCGAGCCCGTGCCGAGCGCTGGGCTGCTCTCGCGGCCCATGTTGCTCAGACGGCCCCATCGGCGGGCCTCCCCATCGTTCCCCGTTGCCTGCCGCCCATGCCGCCACCGGCCCGGCGGGGAACGAGCAGCAGGCGTCGTTGCTGGATCCCTCGATGCGGCGGGAAGGCTGCACCACTACCCTGTCGCTGACTCTAGCGGGCTCGTCGTCGCACGCTCGTCGCGCTCCTGCGGACGCACACGCCGCGTTGCTCCTGGCACGTGAGCTCCTGCACTACTGCCCAGTCGACGACCTCTACGACGAGTGGCTTGCCCGCATCACCGAGCTTGTCAGCGCCGCAGGGGGCTCCCCTGCGCCGTCCCTCTCGCTGCACCGCCCTCCGTCATGTGCAGGCAACGCAGCGCCGGAGGCGCCTTCGCCGCCTCCCCCTCAAGAAGGCGCCCTGGCCCCAAGGCGCGCGGCCCCTGGACGGGACCCGCCGCGTCCAGCGCCCGCGCAGCAAGAAAAGGGCTGCCAAGAGATCCCTCACCCTCAGGAAGGTGCTCGCGTGCTCCCTGCACCGGCACGTCATGACCGCGCTCCTGTTCCAGCGCGCCAAGACCCCGCACTACTCCTGGCAGCAGCGCGCGGAGACCTCTAGGATCAAGCCCTCCGTCACCAAAGGCCCCATGTGGCCACTACAGGCTGCCGTTCCTTCACCGCCGAGCTATGTAGCGTGGCCTGGCCGGGCAAGTTCAAGCCAGATCTGCCTCCTCGCTACGACGGCACTGCTGACCCAGTGGAGTTCCTCCAGCTCTACGAGTTGGGCATCAAGGCGGCCAACGGGGATGAAAAAGTCATGGCGAACTGGTTTCCCATGGCGCTCAAGGATGGTGCCCGTACATGGCTCCTCAACGTGCCTCCCAGCATGATCTCCTCTTGGGACGAGATGCGCACTCGCTTCATCGCCAACTTCCAGGGCACTCGTGACCGAGCCCCGGCCATGAGTGACTTGCGCCGCATCAAGCAACAGCCAGGAGAGACTCTGCAAAAGTACATCCAACGCTTAAACAATGCCCGCCTCAAGATCCCCAGGGTGACTGAGGAGGCCATCATCTCAACCTTCTCCGATGGCATTCGAGACATCAAGATGAAGGAAGAGCTAGCAATCCACGAGGACATGTGCACCTCTCCAGAGCTGTTCAACTTGGAAACCAAGTGCGCCAGGGCCGAGGAAGGACGCCTCTCCCTCCTCGAGCTTCCAGCTGCTGATCCGGAGGAGAAGAAGCCTAAGGTCAAGGACGTGAAGCGCAAAGGAGCAGTTGTGCTCGCAGCCGAGCCAGATACCAAGCGAGGCAAGGATCAGCCGGAGTCGTCCAAGGGCAGCCGGTACTGCGTGTACCACGACCTCCACACCCACAACACCAACGAATGCCAGGAGCTCAGGGCTGTGCGAGATGAACGTATCGGCCGACGCCCCGAGCGCAACGATCGGGGCTATGGCCGAGGAGGAGGAAGAGGTGGAGGATGATGGGAAGACCGTGGCCCTCGCCAATGGTGGCGTGACCGACCTCGCGAGGACCGGTGGCAGGACCAGCCTCGCGAGGGGGGTTGGAGGGATCAGCCTCGCGAGGATCGCCCGCAAGGCAATGCAGGCCTCCCTCCGCTGCCGCCACCACCAAGGAGGACTGAAGACCAACATCAGGACGAGGGGGCTGGGGGCTTCCAGGAGCTATGCGCAATTGCTTGCATCCTAGGCGGAGCTCAAGCCTCGGCCTCTCAGCGCATCTTCAAGCAATTTGCTCGCGAGGTGAATGTAGTCCTCCCAAAAACCGAAGCCTCGCACCCTCTCAGGTGGTCCACGTGTGCCATCACGTTCAGTTCAGCGGATCAACTCAAGTGCGCAGCAACGGCTGGCTTCTCCCGATGCTCTGATCCCCAGTCATCAGCAAGGTGCAGGTCACCAGGACCCTCATCGATGGTGGAGCAGGACTCAATGTTCTGTCTGTCGAAACTTTTAACAATCTCCAAGTGTCGTATGATCAGCTTCAGCCAACCATGCCCTTCTCGGGAGTCACTGATGGTTCTACCACCCCGATAGGGCAGGTCCGCCTCCCTGTCACCTTCGGACAGTGCAAAAACTACCGCTGTCACATCCCTAGTTCTGGTATGACCTAGACTAGTTAGTCATTTGTGCATCATGTTTAAATTCCATTTAAATTTGAAATGAGGATCTGTGAAACCCTCAGAATCATTTCTGGAAATGACCCAGATAAAAAATTGCTCCAAAAAGGTCCAAGAAAATGTTCATGTTGCTCTCTGAAAATATTGGATAGAGATAAAACTCAAACCAATATTTTTAAGAGCCAATAAGTATTTATTTTGGGCATTTGGAATTAATGCATAATTATTTGCATTGGATATATATTGGTTATATATATAATATATGTCCAAAAATTATGCCATTTGTTGAGGAGCTCTGGAATAATAGCACTAGTTCCTACAAAAATTGGCATAAGAAAATAAAATGATTTAGTATTTTTATTAAATCAAAACAAATGTCAGAAAAATAAAAAAAGGAAACAAAATAGAAAGGAGAAAGAGAAGCCCACCTGACTTACCTGCGGCCTGCTACTGTAGCAAAGGCCCAGCCCACCAGGGCAAGGCGGTCGTCCTCAACCTCTGCCGGTAGGCAGAGGCGTGTCGACGCGCGAGCAATCACCGTGGCCACCTCCCTGCTTGCTTCCTCTCCTTCCCCGACCCTTCTCGAGACGCCAGGAGACACGCACGAGCCGCCCTCTTGCTCTTCCCTCTCTCTCTGGTTGTTCTCCCTCCTCCCCCTCGCGTTCCCACAGCCACCCGAGAGCCACCCATCGCCGCAGACGAGCACCACCGCGGCCATCGCCGTCCCCTCGCCCCTCCGTCGTGCCCAGAAGCTCCGCTGCGTCTCCCTCGTCCTCTCCGACGAGCCAAACAAGCTGTAGTGCCCTGCAACGCCGTCCTCGACGCCTTTTTCAACCGCCGGCCGCCGTGGATCTCCGTCGCTGCTCGCCGCCGTCAGCGCCTCCCCCGAGCTCGCTTTCGTCTCTTCCGGTCCCCTGTGAGCCCTACCGCGTCGGTTCCCCTCCTCTCCTGCCTCCCCGTGCGCCGTAGCCGCGCGCCCGCTTGAGCTGAGCTCCGGCCGCCGCCGCGAGCCCCGCTCCGGCGCCCGCGCGGCTTCCCGTCTGCTCCCCTATGATAACCTACATGTATATGTGTGTGTGAGCTTTGTACGTAGTCTACTGTATAGGCTAGTATAGTGTACGTGTGTGCAGTTTTCCCTGAAGCACACACGCCCTCCACCTCTCGAGCATGGCCTCCCACGATGGTGATCGTGGCCTCAACGCCCCCTGCTCCAACTGTATATGTACCCCCCCAGATCAATGCAACAAGTGTGTTCGATCTCTCTACTGAAACATGGTATCAGAGGCCGCCGAAACCAATCCCTTCGCGCCTCCCTCTTCCGCTGCCATGGACACCAATCCTCTCGCCACCCCTGACACCTCTGACGACGACGCGCACACCCCCGTTGGCGTGCTCCAGACGGCTGCCCTCGAGAGCGCCCCTCCGGCAAGCGCTCCCTCGGCGTCCGCTCCCCCGGTGCCTCCCCTCGCCCCCGGTGCGTTCCCGTCCGCGGTGCTCCAAACCATCGACATCCGCCACCACGTCCCGGTCACGCTGGACCTCCATGCCGGCAACTATGCCCAGTGGCGTCGCTTCTTCCTCACCATCGTCGGCATGTTCGGCGTCCGCGACCACCTGGTCGCTCCTGCTGCGCCTCGCCGCCGTGATCCGGAGTGGGTCATGGTCGACCACTGTGTCGTCCAGTGGCTCTACGCCATGATCTCTCCGGAACTCCTCGACGCTGTGATGCAGCCCGAGGACACTGCCGACGTGCTCTGGGCTGCGATCGATGGCATCTTCCGTGACAACAACCTGGCGCGCGGTGTATCTCGACACCGAATATCATGCCGTGGTCCAGGGCGACCTTACGGTGATGCAGTACTGCACCCGCCTGAAGCAGTTCGCCACACAGCTCACCGACCTGGGCCAGCCCGTCTCCGAGCCGCAGCAGCTCTTCAACATGCTACGTGGCCTCGGGCGCCAGTACCACGGCGCCATTCCCCACCTCACTGCCCGCGTGCCGCTGCCCACGTTCCTGGAGGCTTGCTCGTTCCTTCTCCTCGAGGAACACCGCGCTGAACAGGCCGCGCGCCAGCAGTCCGCGCATGTGCTCATCGCGGCACGGCCGCCAGCTCTGCCGGCCAGCCCTGCGCCCTCCCAGCTCCCTGTCGACGGCGGGGGGAACCGCGGGCATGGTCGCAACAGGCGCCATGGCCGGGGCAACGGGGGAGGATCTTCATCAACATCGCCTGCCCCTCGCCCCGTTGTCCTGCCCGGCGCCGCTCCCGGCGCCAACTCCTGGACTGGCATGGTGCAGGCGTGGCCCATGCCCTGGAGTGTGCCGGGTGCCGGTGTCCTTGGGCCACGCCCCGGCGTCCCGCAACAACAAGCCTTCTTCACCGGCGGTGTGGCTCCCGCCCCTCTCTCCTACGGCTACGGCGGCTACCCCACCCTCCTCCCCGGCTTCACCTACGGTTCGCCGGGCGCCAGCTCCAGCAATGCACCTCCGCCACCGTCACAGCCCTGGGACATGGGAGGGCTCCAAACCGCGCTCCATGCCGCGCACTCGTCTCCACCGCCGCCCTCCAGCACCTCCGATTGGTACATGGACTCCGGCGCCTCATCGCACATGACCTCCAACCCCGGTACACTTCACTCTCTCCGTCCCTCTTTTCCTCCCCGCGACATCATTGTGGGTAATGGAGGGCGCATGCTGATCACCCACACTGGGCGTGGCTCGCTCATTGCATCAAACACAACTCTGGATCTGCATAATGTGCTGCTCTCTCCTTCCATTATCACCAACCTTCTTTCTGTACGTCGTCTCACCCGTGATAATCCTGTCTCAGTTGAATTTGACGCCTTTGGGTTTTCTGTCAAGGATATCCGCACCCGCCTGGTGATCCTTCGGTGTGATTCGGTCGGCGACTTGTACCCCGTGTACCACAACCCCGCCGTGTCCCGCGCCAGCTCCTTCGCCGACGTTGCATCTGCGGAGCTGTGGCACAATCGTCTCGGGCATCCTGGTGAGGACGCGCTTCATCGTGCTCTCCATCAGTTCGACTTTACCTGCGCACCGTCCGCTCCGCACTCTTGCTCTGCCTGTCGCCTTGGCAAGAACACCCGTCTGCCGTTCAATGCTTCCACTACTAGTAGCTACTTTCCCTTCCAACTACTTCACTTAGATGTCTGGACGTCTCCTGTGATTAGCATCTCTGGTTTTGAGTACTACCTAGTAATCATTGATAGTTGTACCCACTATGTATGGACATTCCCGCTCCGCCACAAATCTAATGTAATCTGTGTGCTTACTGCATTCTATGCATATGTTCATACCCAGTTTGAACGTCCAATTCTAGCACTCCAGACGGACAACGGGCGCGAGTTTGACAACCTCGCCATCCGCTCACTTCTCACTCGCCACAGCACCGTGCTCCGCCTGTCCTGCCCTTACACAAGTCAGCAGAACGGCAAGGCCGAGCGAGCGCTCCGCACTCTCAACGAGAGCGTACGCGCCCTTCTGTTTCATGCATCGCTTCCACCTCGCTTCTGGGCTGAAGCCCTCTCCACAGCTACACTTCTCCTCAACTACAAGCCATGCCAAAAGACCTCACCGCGATCACCCTACGAGCTCCTGCTCGGTGTAGCTCCCGACTACTCTGCCTTACGAGTGTTCGGCTGCCTGTGCTATCCAAACACAACCTCTACCGCGTGCCACAAACTCGATGCTCGCTCTGTTGCCTGCGTTTTCCTCGGCTATCCTCCGGATCACCGCGTCTATCGCTGTTACGACCCCACGACTCGGCGTGTGCTCACCTCCCGCCATGTGCGCTTTGATGAGCTCACCTTTCCCTTCGCCACGCTGAGGCTACCACCCACTCCCGTCGTTCCACAGCCTCGCCTGGTGCCGGCGCCTGCTCGCCCTCTGCCAGCCATGACGCCCGCCCCGTGCGCCCCGCCGAGCCACTCCACCACTAGCCCCACTTCACGCGCGCAACCACCCCCTTTAAACTCTCCCATTGGATCCTCGTCCGACGGTCCCTCGATCGCCGCTGACCCGTCCACACCACCCAGCGGCCCCCACTCGCCACCATCTTCCATGCACACATCCGGCCCTCATGCACCCCTCGGATCTCCATCCGACAGCACAGCCACCCCCGTACGACCTTCACCGCCCCACGGCATTGTCACCCGTGCCCGCGCTGGCGTTTTTCGGCCCAATCGTCAATACGATGCTGACTATGTGTGCGTCGCCTCCACCACACCATCCGTCACCCCCATCCCGCGCTTTGTGCGTGCCACTCTCCACGAACCCAACTGGGTGACCGCCATGCAGGAGGAGTTCGCTGCGCTCACCGCGAACCGCACTTGGGAGCTGGTGCCAAAACCTCCCTGAGCCAATGTTATTACGGGAAAATGGATCTTTCGCCACAAAACGCGCGCGGACGGCACCCTGGAACGCCACAAAGCCAGGTGGGTGGTGCGTGGATTCAACCAGCGCGCTGGCGTTGACTACGCAGAGACCTTCTCTCCTGTGGTCAAGCCGGTGACAATCCGCGCCGTCCTCACCCTCGCCGCCTCTCGCCGGTGGCTGGTACACCAGCTGGATGTCAAAAACGCGTTCCTCCACGGCACCTTGCAGGAGGAGGTGTACTGCCTGCAGCTAGCAGGATTCGTCGACGCCACCAAGCCGGACCATGTGTGCCGCCTTTCCAAGTCACTCTATGGCTTGAAGCAGGCGCCGCGCGCGTGGTTCCTTCGCTTCGCCGGTTTCCTCACCACACTGGGCTTCGCCGCGACGCGCTCGGACAGCTCTCTATTCACGTTTGCCCGCGGCGCCGACGCCGTGTATCTCCTGCTCTACGTGGATGACATCGTCCTCACTGCCTCCTCCGACGCGCTTCTTCAACGCATCATCACTACGCTCACCATCGAGTTCGCCATGAAGGACCTCGGCGCTCTCCACTACTTCCTGGGCATCCGCGTCACGTGCTCCGCCGACGGCTTCTTCCTCTCTCAAGAGCAGTACGCTGAGGATGTTCTTGAGCGCGCTGACATGGAGCACTACAAGCCGGCCCTGACTCCAGTGGACACCAAGGCCAAGCTTCCTGCTGCCACTGGGCTGCGTGTCGTTGACCCCACGTCGTACCGCAGTCTCGCCGGCGCGCTCCAGTACCTCATCGTCACACGGCCGAAGCTTGCCTATGCGGTCCAACAGATATGCCTGCATATGCACGACCCACGATACTATCATCAAGCGCTGATCAAGCGCGCTCTGCGCTACATCCACGGCACGGCATCCCTCGGCCTGCATCTCCGAGCGTCTTCCACCCTCGACCTGCGCGTCTACACTGACACCGACTGGGCTGGCTATCCAAACACGTGGCGTTCCACCTCGGGGTACTGCGTCTACCTCGGTGACGCTCTTGTCTCCTGATCATCCAAGCGCCAACCCACTGTCTCCAGATCAAGCGCCGAAGCTGAGTATCGCGGTGTGGCAAACGCGGTGGCCGAGTGCATCTGGCTGCGGCAGCTCCTCGGTGAACTTCCCTGCTCTGTCAAGACCTCCACGATTGTGTACTGCGACAACATCTCTGCAGTATACCTGTCGAGCAATCCAGTTCACCACCGGCGCACCAAGCATGTCGAGCTCGACATTCATTTTGTGCGCGAGCGCATGGCCCTCGACGACTTCCGTGTCCTGCACATTCGCACGCGCCAGCAGCTCGCCGACGTGATGACCAAGGGGCTGCCGACTGACGTCTTCACTGACTTCCGTTCCAGTCTTTGCGTCGCTCTGCGTGACGTCACGACTGCGGGGGGGTGATAACCTACATGTATATGTGTGTGTGAGCTTTGTACGTAGTCTACTGTATAGGCTAGTATAGTGTACGTGTGTGCAGTTTTCCTTGAAGCACACAGGCCCTCCACCTCTCGAGCATGGCCTCCCACGATGGTGATCGTGGCCTGAACACCCCCTGCTCTAACTGTATATGTACCCCCTAGATCAATGCAACAAGTGTGTTCGATCTCTCTACTGAAACACCCTGGATGCGGACGAGCCCGGGCTACGCCCCGGTGCCCTTAGCCGCCGCCCCCGTGGCCTGTAACGCGGACGCCGCCACGTCCTGAGGTCACCGCCGACGACCTCGCTGGCCTGACATGCAGGCCCTGTCGGCCAGGTGATTAGCTTAGCGCTAATCACCATTTAAGCTAACTCTGGCACTGACAGTGGGCCCCTGCGCCCTAATCTTTTAATTAGATTAGTAAAACCCCCTTGTTTAACACTGTGTCACTGACGTATGGACCCCACACGTCAGGTTTGACCTAGTCAGCACCGTTGACCTGCTGACGCAGGCATGACATCATGCTGACGCAGTTATCCATTTTCTGGATTTAAATTAAATCAGGAAATTCCAGAAAATGATTCAAACTTCAAAAAATCATAGAAATTCAACCGTAGCTCAGATTGAAATAATTTATATATGAAAAATTATCAGAAAAATGCAATCTTTCCATCTGTTCTAGTTTCATGCATGAAAAACCAACTTATACCTACTGTATAAGTGAAACACTAAAATGGTTTATATAAAGAGCTTATTTTGGAGATGCATTTGAATCTTTGGTTCAAATGGATTTCACCCAAATGATTGCTAGCTGCATTAGCTCAAACAGCATCACATCTACATGCCATGATCATGCATCATATTGTTGCATATGCTTGTGTTTTGATTGTCGACACCGTCCCTTCTCGATAGGTCCTGCTCCGGAGAGTGTTCCAGAGTACCTGTCCGAGGAGCAGTGCCTTCCTTGTTGATCTACTAGGCAAGCAAACCCACTTGTTCATTCCGATACAATCCTACTCTCTCGCTCCTGCTCTCAGTTATTGCATTAGGACAACAACGATTCATCTGCTACTTTGTGCTACGGTAGTTGAACCCATTCCTCTGCATGACCTGTCATTGCCACAGTAAATAGTTGAAACCCACTAGCATGTGTAGGATTTGATTGAGCCATGTTGTGTTCCTACCATGCTATGCCTGCTATTGCTTAGAGTTGTGTCAGGTCTGATTCATTGGGAATGAATTGGAGTGTTACGATATGTTCTGATGCTGAGAGTGAAGTGTGTGAACACGATTTGGTAAAGGTAGCGGTGAGAGGCCATGTAGGAGTACATGGTGGGTTGTCTCACTGGAACCGTCCTTAAGCACTGAGTTCTATGTATGTTGTCCAATGACTTGATACTACCACACATTGGGTTTCGGTAACTCAGCCCCTCTCGACTTATTAACCAACTTGATCTCTGTCCAGGAGTCGCAACTAGTTTCTGGTGTTTGTAGGTAGTGCTAATTTTCTACCAAGTGGCACCCGGCAGGGTGGGCTTGGGACAGACTAGGCACACGTGGTCTGGTGTACCGAGTGGCACCCGGATGGTGGGCTCGGGAACCCTGCACACATCGTTTGGGGCCGTGAGCGACACCCCGGCCGGATCTCCTTGCGGATGGAACCCGAATAGGCGATAAACCTGGGCTAGAGTCTTGTGTGGTTAGTCGGGTCGTGGCCGACTCCCTCACCAGGCTTCCGCTTGAAGGTTGCCGAGATACACGACGTGTACATGGTGGTAAGTGGCGAGAGCGTGTGTGAAGAAGTACACCCCTGCAGGGTTAACATGATCTATTCGAATAGCCGGGTCCGCGATTATGGACTTCTTGGATGCTTACATGGTACATAGACAACTTGAAGTGGATACTATAAAATGCTCAAGACAAGTGTGAGTGCTATGGATGGCCTTCTCGTAGGGAGACGGGGATGAACCCATAGTAGTGTATTGTGTGGTGATTAGTGGACTCGTGTGCGTCATATCACCTGAAAGAAGTTCTGGTAGTCGTAGAACAGGATAGCCACTGAGTCAAAGCTGGCTTGCTGCAACTAAACCCCACAATACCATCTTGATACAAATGCATGTATGATAGGATCTGATGTAAATCTTGCTGAGTACCTTTGTACTCATGTTGCTTTATTTATGTTTTTGCAGCGGAGACTTCGGTCTTACTAGTGTTCTCGTGGGCTTCGACGAGTAGCTTGTACCTCAGTTACGATCTTGATCGGATGTTGTAGATAGTCAGGCTCTTCAGCCTTTTTCATTTGTAGATGTCTGTACTCAGACATGTAATGCTTCCGCTTGTTGCATGTTTGCTCTGAATGTTGGGTCATGTGACCCCTGTTTGTAATAAATGCTATGATGGCTCTTCTGAGCCTTTATCTATATGAGTTGTTGAGTTATGTTGTGATGCCATGTTGTACAACACATACTTGCATGTTATGTGTACGTGTAATGTGTATTGCTATGTGTGGGATCTGACTATCTAGTTGTTTATCCTTAGTAGCCTCTCTTACCGGGAAATGTCTCCTAGTGCTTCCACTGAGCCCTGGTAGCTTGCTACTGCTCCGGAACACTTAGGCTGGCCGGCATGTGTCCTTCTTCATTCCTGTGTTTGTCCCTTCGGGGAAATGTCACGCGGTGTCTACCGGAGTCCTGTTAGCCTGCTACAGCCCGGTTTACCGGAGTCCTGCTAGCCCAGTTGCTACAGCCCGGATTCACTCGCTGATGACCGACACGTTCATTGTTGGGTCATGTATGCCTGTCCCTGTAAGTTAGTGCCACTTTTGGTCCACGACTAGCCATGTTAGCCCGGGTTCTCTGTCATATGGATGCTAGCGACACTGTCATATATGTGCGCCAAAAGGCGCAAACGGTCCCGGGCATGGTAAGGCGACACCCGTGGGAATACCGTGCGTGAGGCCGCAAAGTGATATGAGGTGTTACATGCTAGATCGATGTGACTTAGGATCGGGGTCCTGACAACCGCACTGAGCTCATCGACTTCGACGTCGCCCACATTCGCCTTCCCTACAATGCCATCCTTGGATATCCGGCCCTGGCCAAGTTTATGGCGGTGACTCACCATGGCTACAATGTCCTCAAGATGCCAGGAAGCGGTGGAGTCATCACGGTCCCCTATGAGGAGAAGGATGCAGTGTGTTCTCTCGAGCGTGCCTTCCAGGCCGCGTCAATCGAAGACCCAGATCACAGTAGAGGGTGCCTTCCCGAGGCAGTTCCTAAGAAGAAGAAGACATCACCTGGTCCGAACCATCAGGAGGGAGGCACCTCCAGGGGCACCGCGCCAGGATCCGCGCCCATCCAAGGGGCGCCTCCCTCTGTCGCATAGGAAGGCGCGCCCGGTGCCCTCCTTGGGCAAGGCTCGGGAGCTCCCTCCTGGAGGGCCACCGACTTTGCCAAGGTCACGAGGGAGGCGCTCTGGCACCACTTGGAGGCGTGTTTCAAAGCACGTTTCCCTCAGGATGGTGTGAGGCAAGGAGGGCCAAACCTTCAGGAGTTCATCGCAAGAAACACTCAGGAGCTGCAGGAGTCAAGAATCATGCGCGGCAGCCGGCGCTTACCCGCCGTAGCTCCCCGCCCAGGCGAGGATGGTGGGATGCGCGTCTGCATCGACGTACCAGGGCTCAATCGATCCGCATCTCAGGAGCGCCTCTGGCCGTCGCGCGTGGGAAGCTGCGAGGGTCCACCCCACAGCTACGTTCGCATGCCTCTCGGCCTGCCGAACGCGGTCGCCGCTCATCAGCGTCTGCTGAGGAGCATTCTGGAGGCTCAGGAGGTGAGGCATTGCACAGTCCTGGCAGATATGGAGATGGTCCTTGAAGAGCCGCCTGCGCCCCCGGAGCCTCCCGAGGCTCTGGGCCCTGGGGGCTCGTGAGGATCGGCTTCCACACCACGCTCCGTCCGCTGCCTCAACATTTCTCCATCTCCAACGGTATCAGGTGACACCTTTCAAGTTCCATTTCAGCTGGGAGAACCCCCAGGGTTGCATCATTCCCAAGCCGCGTGGGTCCGTCCCTGCGGCGTGTATCCCTTTTGTTCGTATCTTTAGGTTGCTTTGTTGGGGGCGCCCCTCGGGCTGCATTATCCCCAAGCCACTCGGGCCTGACCCAGTGGCGTGTATCGCTCCTGCATCTATCCAGGTCGTGTATTTGGCCTGCCATGATTACTACCTGATACCTCCAACGGCGCCCTTCTTCCCTCATGCTAACCGCTTGCACGCTAAAAGGGGGGCACCTGGGCATTGCGACTCACGGGCTCTTACTGGCTCTCCAGCCCTCACCTCCTGGCCTTGTCCACGGCATTGCAGCTTGGCATACCAGCAACGGCTGAGCTCGCTCGAGGGCCGGGACCTGAGAACATAGAGCGTTGGCATCTAATCAATCTTGCAGGAACACACTACAAACAAGGCCCAGAGCCAGGCGCAACCCATCTTGAGGTAGGGCCCCGTGAGTCCTGCGCTGGCTCACGGGTGCCCAGATACACCTCGTCAAGCCCTACCGTGCCGACCACGTGTTAGGGCGGGGCTGTACACGCCCCGGGGGCTCCTCCTGGAGGGGCCCTCCTCCCATGTACTAGTGGAAGCACCATGCTCCATGCTGGCTGACGACACTGCCGAGGAGCGGCTGTGCCCGTACACATACGGAAGCGCTATGCTCCGCGCTGGTGATAAACAACTGAGGGTGGCCCACGGCCGTATCAACCTCAGGGAGCCTAGAGCTCAGTCTCCGGCCCTACCATAACGCCTTCCCTGAGGAGCGCCACGCGAGGGGCTGGACACGGAGGCTACGTCCAGGTCACCCCCAGGTGCACGCCACCCAGCCAGGCCCCTCGGGCCTGGTTCATCGCGCGCCACTCCCCGAGCGGAGCCAAGGTACGAAGACTGTTTGAGCGTCAAGGGGGACTCCTGAGCATCGCTACTCAGGAGCCTAACTAGTCACGTAGCCCCTCACTCCTTGGTCCCGTCCTGGTCTCCGGTCGGGGCTAACGGCGGCTGAGGTATTGCGCGGGGCCGGGCCCTGCCGACGTAGAACGACAAATCCACTCCTATGTTTCCCTTTCCTACTTGTTGTTCGCGCGTCAAGGGGGACTCCTGAGCATCGCGACTCAGGAGCCTAACTGGTCATGTAGCCCCTCACTCCTTGGTCCCGTTTGGACACGGGGGCTACGTCCGGGTCACGCCCGAGCGCACGCCACCCAGCCAGGCCCCTCGGGCCTGGTTCATCACGCGCCACTCCCCGAGCGGAGCCAAGGTACGAAGACCATTTGAGCGTCAAGGGGGACTCCTGAGCATCGCAACTCAGGAGCCTAACTGGTCACGTAGCCCCTCACTCCTTGGTCCCGTCCTAGTCTTCGGCCGGGGCTAATAGTGGCTGAGGTATGCGCGGGGCCGGGCCCTACCAACGTAGAACGACAAATCCACTCCTATGTTTCCCTTTCCTACTTGTTGTTCACGCGTCAAGGGGGACTCCTGAGCATCGTGACTCGGGAGCCTAACTGGTCACGTAGCCCCTCACTCCTTGGTCTCGTCCTGGTTTCCGGTCGGGGCGAACGGCGTCTGAGGTATGCGCGGGGCCGGGCTCTGCCGACGTAGAACACAAGCAACTAGGAAGGAAAAACGCAAATCCTAAGGAATTCAAAAGCAAATATTACAGGCCATAGCTTGTTTTCACAATGCCAAACACAAGTTTAAACGCCTCCACGAGGCATGATGCATATTGCAGGAATTAAAACAGGACCCAAACCATGGAGGGATCACTTCCCGGCGGCGCCATCAGTCGTGGCGGGGTCTTGCTGGGCGGCTCCACCTCCTGAGGCAGCAGAGCTAGCAGCATCTTGCCTTGGCCTGGTGCTGAAGGCGCGGAACCTCGCCAGCAAGGCCTCAGCTCGGCCCTTCATAGCCTCGGTAGCAATAGCAGCAAGCTCGCCGCTCACAGGTTCTAGCAGGCTATCGAGGTCGATGTTGGGGTCGCGAAGGTAGACGTGGCTGAGGACACGCGTCAGCACCGCAGAAGAAAGGACACGCGCCTCGGCCTCGGCCGTAGGGCCAAGGCCGTCTGCGATGTCTTCGAGTGCACGGACCAGGAAGGGAAGCAGCTTGGCGGGGCCATCCTCTGCGCCAGCCAACGGCTTCTCCAAGCCACCATCATAAAGCGTCTTCAGCGTGGCGTGAGCCTTCTCCTCCAGCTTCGCGAAGGCCACCCGATCCTCAGCCAGAACCTTTGCCTTGCCGTCTAGCTCGATCCTCTCCACCTTCAGCGCCTGCTCCAGCATCTCCAACCGGCAACGACGCTCATCAAGCTCGACATCCCGGTCCCTGACGGCAGCTTCTCGAGTCTTCATCTCCTTTTCCTTCTCCTGGCGGTCGCAGACCTCCTTGGCAAGCTTGTCGTGCAGGCCTTGCAGCTCGTCCTCCAGTGTCTTGTAGCGGCCCTGGGCATCAGCAACATCACCCGAGGCAGCGTCGTGAGCGGCCTTGGCTTGGGAAGTGGACTGCTTCTCCTCATCGCAGGCCATCATGGCCTGGCTAGGCGCCGCCCGGACGGAGGCGTCAGAATGGACCAAGCCAGAGGCCAACTCCAGGCGGCCGGCCACCAGGCGGGGGTCGGCGCCCTGGAGATCTTCTCGCAGCCGGCCCAGCTCGGCAGCAGCACGATCCAAGATGGTGGAAGGAGTCGGAGAAACGGCAGTCGGTGGAGTAGGAGGAGAAGACGGCAGCGTGATCACAGCGTCGGGCATTGGGGCCTTCTGAGCCTCGGCGGCCTCGACGACAGCATCAAGCACGGACGCCTCTGGAGTCGCCTGGGCCACGGGGGCTGGATCCACGCCAGTACGAACCTCTTGACCTCGCGAGGATGACCGGGCAGGGGAGGCACGAGCCTCGCTGCCTCCTTTTCCCGCAGACGAAGACGCAACCCCGGCAGGCGAGCTTGCCCCAAGCAGGGCCGCTGAGGCCCCTTTCAACCTTTTTGCTGCAGGCGCCGGCCTAGCCAAAGGATGCAGACGTCAAGCCTTGGCGACGGAAATAGGAAGCTAAACAAGAATCAGACACTTACTGGTCGTCGTTCACGGACTCAAGCAGCCTCCGGCCAAACTTGAAGCCCGAGAGCCTACTGCTGGTGTTAGCCTCGGGAGGCCCGGAGGAAGAGGGCGCGTCAGAAGAGTTGGAGCTGGCTTCAGGCTACCTTGGAGCCAGAGCAGACCCGCGGGGAACCAGCCCTGTACTGTCCTTCCTCGGGACCAAGGGCGAGCTCTCCCCGCCTCGCCCGTCGCTGGCCTCGTCGTCATCCGGCAGGTAGCGGAGGGTGCGGGACCTGCACCGAGGGAAGGACTCCCCCGACTCTCCGTCGGTCGCCTCAGAGTCGGACTCTTCTTCCTCCTCCTCCTCTTCTTCCTCCTCCCTGATGGAGTCATCGGAAGACACGTTCACCGTCACCAGTGTCGCCAGATCCTCGGGAGCTTCCGCAGGCACTAGCCCCTCCCCGTTGAAGGTGGGCATGGAGTTCACCACCTGCTCCCATTCATCACGAAGGAACAGGGGTACATGAGCACCCTCCAGTCTCGCCACGTCTCCTCCAACCAAGGAGTGGAGGGCCGCGGCCAGATCTTCGTCGGCCAGGGCCGCGGAGCTTAGGCAGAGGGCGGCGTCTGCTTCCTCGAGCCTCCACAATGGGAGCGAGTGTTCCTGAAGCAGAGCCACCCGGTGCTCCAGGAACTCCCTCAGGAGCATGGCCCCGGTTAGCTTCGCCGTCACCAGGTTGCCTGGCCTCAGGTCCGTGTTCATCCTCTTCAGCACCGCCTTCGCGCGGGGGTCGACAAGCTCCGCGCGAGACCACGCGTCAACGGCCTTGGGCTGACCCGTGGGCAGCACCAGCCGAGGGTGGACGCGCCCAGAGTCCACCATGACCCACTTGCTCCAAAAGCCCTCGATCCGCTTCCCGGGCTTCGATATGGCATTGGAGTTGGAGTATGCGATGAAGCTCGCGCAGGCGGTGATGTGGGCACCAGAAACCCGGAGGGAAAAGTAATAGCGCAGCAAAGCCACTGAGGGCATCACCCCGACATGAGCCTCACAGTAATAGGCGAAAATCGCCAGTAGGAGAACAGAGTTGGGGTGGAGGTGAAGAGCTTGCAAGTTGTATTGGCGAAGAACAGCAAGGAAGAACTCAGAAAAGGGAGGCACCAGACCGGCGACGATGGCGCTCACGAAGAGCAGATAGAAGGTGCTCCCCTTGCCTTCAGGCTGGGTAGAGCCAATCTTGAGTGCAGCCGCCCCCTCGTTGCCCTGCGCCACCATCATCTGGCGCGTGAGGGCGAGGTTCTTCTCCGACACGTTCGGGGGATCCAATGCAGGCGAGTACCAGGCCCCGGCCGGAGTTTTGCAAGGCGCCATGGCTTGCCGAAGGTGAGGGATTGAGGCAGATCTGGAGGATTTCGGAAGCGAGAAGGAGGAGAGCGAGAAAGGGGATCTAGGGCAATGACTGATGAAGGAGAAGAAAGCAAGCCTGGCCCGGGACCGCCCTTTTGTCAGACAGACAGTTGCCGAGGCGTCGTGGGGAAGTAGAGACGCCCATGTCCAATCAACCGCCACATGGTGCCCAAGGCCGCAGGCTGTTGGGGCCTGCGGCGCTTCGCACTTGCCCCTCCGCTTCTCTGCTAAGCCAAGTCCAGGCGCGCCTTGGGCCCGGGGGCTACTGTTGGCATGCTAAGAATGGAGGTCCCCAGACTTGCTTGCATGCGGCCTGCGTTGTGGCTCGAGCAGTGGCCCAGTGCGTCCCATCTTCATCAACTCAAGCTCAAGACCCTCGCGAGGGGCCGAGCCTCGTGGGGTGGACGACAGGAAGCTTCCTCGGGAGTAGCCTCGTCAGGCTGGCTCGCGAGGAGGCGGAGAGATCAAGGCAGGGGTACCTCATGAGGTGTCCGTGACGCAAGCCATGACGATCGAGGCCAGGCGGGCGGCAGGTGGGCGCCGGCCTGCACAGTGTCCTTGTTTCCCCTTTGGTGCAAAGGGAGCAAGCACAGGCCAAGGTATTAGGCAAAGGCTACCATTTCGGTGCAACAAGACCAAGACCAGCGGAACGGTAGGATGGAGGTCACCGTGGTGGAGCCCAGGACGGCGTCATCGTCAGAGTCTTTGGCAGGCGAGGACCAACTTTAGTCAGGATAAGTGTACTTGATGTTCCCCTTCAAAATGGCCAATTGTTGGCGCCCTTCCCGCTCAATATTTGGGAAGAGGACCAGGGCCTCTTATATATAGGGCTAGCCACCATAGTATAGGGGCATCTGGAATCGACCCCTCCAAAGGGACAACACCACCACAAGAAAATCCCTCGCGAGGTTGTTCTTCCCTTGTACTATTCATCATCAGCCCCAGAGGCAATCCACCACACCACAAACTAGAGTAGGGTATTACACCGCAACGGTGGCCCGAACTAGTATAAACCTTGCGTCCCCTGTGTTGTTCATCGTGTAGCCTAGATCCTTTGTGAGGCAACGAGACATGAGTTGGTAGAGGAGAGATCTTCGCGCGCAGCCCAGAGTTCGAACCTCAAGGGTCTGCCGGAACCCGCAATCCGACAAAAGTGGCTACTATCAAATACGCATCCAAGAAGGTGATTAATGGAAAACCACATTTAAGACCAAATTTGGCTTATATGAATGGCTTGTTATGCCAATGGGTTTATCCGAAGCACCCGTACTTTCATGTGAGTCATGCACTTTGTTCTTCACCCCTATATCGGTGTATTTGTTGTGGTCTATTTTGATGATATTCTTGTCTTTAGCAAATCCCTCAAAGTTCATGTCACCCATCTTAGAACCGTGTTGCAAACCCTTAGGAAAGAGTGCCTTTATGCTAATATGGACAAATGCCTTTTTGGTGTTGATAAGCTTGTTTTCTTGGGTTTCGTCGTGTCTTCTAAGGGTGTTCATGTAGATGAATCTAAGATCAATGCTATTAAAACTTGGCCCCAACCAACCAACTTGCAACAAGTGCATAGTTTTCTTGGTTTAGCTGGTTTCTATCGTAGATATGTGAAGGATTTAAGCACTATTGCCTCACCTTTGCATTCCTTGAGTAAGAAAAATGCGCCATTTGTTTTGGGACCATCCCAAGACACCGCATTTAATGAGATTAAGAATTTTCTTACTCATGCTCCCGTGATTGCATTATCCAACTTTGACAAACCTTTTGAAATTCATTGCGATGCTAGTGGTAATAGCATAGGAGGTGTGTTAACGCAAGAGAAGCGCCCCATAGCATACTTTAGTGAGAAACTTTCCGGAGCGCAACTCAATTATCCCATCTATGACAAAGAGCTATATTCTTTAGTGCGAGTTCTGCGTGAATGGGAACATTATCTTCGCCCTCATGAATTTATCATTCATATCGATCATGAAACGCTTAAGTATCTTAAGGGTTAAACTAAGTTGAACAAGCGTCATGCTAAGTGGAGTGAATTCATTGAGTTATTTCCTTATGTCATCAAGTACATCAAAGGTAAGGAAAATGTTGTGGCGTATGCTCTTTCCCGCATATGCATGCTTGTCACCATACTTGAATTTAATGTCATTGGCTTTGAGCACATAAAATACTTGTATGCACATGATCCTACTCTTGCAATTCCTCATGCCAAGTGTTTGACGCATACATCTTGGGAATGCTATTACATCAAGGATGATTATCTTATGAGAGCTAACAAACTTTGCATCCCCGAGTCTTCTCTTTGTTTGCTCCTTTTGCAAGAGGCTCATGGAGGCGGACTAATGGGATACTTTGGACGCGAGAAGACATACGCTACACTCTCCAAGAACTATATTTGGCCCAAGATGTTCTACGACGTCTCACGCTTCACCAACCGATGCTCTACACGTCATAAAGCTAAGTCAAAAGCTCAATCCCATGGTCTTTACATGCCCCTTCCTATAACTTATCAACCTTGGGAAGACATTAGCATGGACTTTGTACTTGGTTTGCCTAGAACTCAAAATGGAAAGGATTCCGTGTTTGTTGTTGTGGACCAATTCTCTAAGATGGCTCATTTTATCCCATGAAACAAGATAGACGATGCTTCACATATTGCAAATATTTCTTGTAGGGAAATCTTGCGCCTCCATGGAGTGCCAAAGACGATTGTCTCGGACCGCGACGTCAAGGTCTTGAGTTACTTTTGGAAGACCCTATGAGCCAAGCTCAGAATCAAGCTCTTGTTCTCTTCGGCATACCATCCTCAAACCGACAGCCAAAAGGAAGTGACGAACCAAACACTCTCCACACTACTACGCGTGTTGATCAAGAGGAACATCAAGGAGTGGGAGGAGTGCCTACCTATCACCGAGTACACCTACAACCATGCAAGACACTCCACAACTGGCAAGTGCCCTTTTGAGGTCGTCTACGGTTTCAATCCGTTGTCCCCATTGGACATTCTTCCTCTACCACTACAAGAGCACATCAACATGGACGCGAGTGCCCAAGTGAACTACCTCAAGAAGATGCATGAAGATACAAGGCACACCATCAAGCGCCAAGTACAACGACTCGCGACCAAGCGCAACATCAACAAGCAACCCATGATATTCAACATTGGAGATCTTGTGTGGCTACACCTTCACAAGGAACGGTTCCCCAATGAATGCAAGTCCAAACTTCTACCACGAGCCGATGGACCCTTCAAGGTGCTTGAACGCTACAACAACAACGCCTACAAGATCGACATCCCACGCGACAAGTACTCCGTGAGCGACATCTTCAACATCAAGGATCAATCCCCGTACCATGGTGATGAGAATATCGATCCGAGGTCGGATCTTTCCCAAGGGAGGGGAGATGATGCGGAGCATCCCGAGGTCATCCCCATGGACCTACCATCATCTCACCAAGTACCAAGAGGACCTATGACACAAGCACGAGCTAGAGCTCTCGAGACCGAGGTGACTTCTTTCCTTAGTGATATCTCATATGATCCACTCGAGACATGGCTACTACCTAAGTTCGGAATGTTGTGCATGATTATGTACCAAGAGGACCCTCCCGAGGATGCACGTGAAGACGGACAAGTCCCCAAGTTCATGGATGAGGAGAACCAACGGAAGGAGTCAAGAACACCTCCCAGGACCCGGACATCCGGCCATGTCCCGGGACATCCAGCCCATGAAAGAGATGCCTGCAGCAAAGGACCAGCGACCAAGTCTACAGGGCCCGGACATCCGGCCCGATGCCCCAGAAATCCGGCTCCCAGCCCGGATATCCGGACAAGCCTTACGAATGCCACAGAACCCTTCGCCATCATCCCGGACATCCGGCCACGGCCCCGTACATTTGGCCCCTCGCGAGGTCCCGGACATCCGGCCTGACGCCCAGACATCCGGACCAGCCCTATCCAGGGAGCATCAAGATGGCGGTAGTCCAGCCTGGACATCCAGCGTGTCCTGAGCGCCCGTACATCGAGCCCGACACCTGGACGTCCAGCCTCCCCTGTCAGCGCATAGTGTAAGGGCCGAGGCCCATGTACTCCTTCGCCCTCCTAGACTATATATACTCCTCCTCCGCCCCCTTTCTAGGGTTAGCATTTTGATAGCTCATATTTGAGATAGAGCTTTGCTCATCCACTTGGTTACTTCTCCTCGGAGCTCACGACCTCTTCGGAGAAGATCCCCCAAGCGGATTCAAGACCCCATCACGGGAAGACCCTTCAAGACCTCCTCATGGAGAAGACCCTTTGTATCGTCCTTTGTTGACTTCGAATCATGTATCACTCTTTCTGTTTCAAGGATCTAGCATATTTGTGACTGGATCTTGTTGGTTGAGTGATTTCTCTTGTGTTTCCCCTCGTGTTCCCCCCGTGTTCTTCGTGTTTTTCGTAGGATCCCCTTCAATCGTGAAAGATCGGGCATCTAGGGTTCTACCCTACATCAATGATGCTGCCTAATGGCCATGGACTCCACCTCAGAGATGGCAGAAACCGTTTCCTCAACCTCAACACCAGAGTATTTGTCCGCCCTCGAGTTCCTCTTCTCGAGGACCATGTCATCCTATGTCCGGTCCTCCTGCAGCGGCAATACTGGCAAATACAGTGACCAACACAACAACATCTGCCTCCTTCACCCCTTCACGGGGGACGTTGCAAGGTTCCCACCTATCACGTATAACACAATAACCTTGGGATCGAATCCAAGTGGAATGCATTATTATTTGTTGCCTGGCAGTGCAACTGCCTCCAAGGGAGTTGCCATGATGATGGTGCTTTCACGTACGTGACGCGTACTCTTCGCTACCACCAAGGACAAGCAATGGAGTTTCTCCACAGATGAGACCGAAATATTATCCCTATATGAGACCATCATCTCATCCTAGGGAAAACTTTACATGGTGCAGAAGGTCATGTCTACCAGTGAAGTACAGATTCTCCAGATTAACCCACCTCATGAGGAGATGTCGGGGTTCAGCTTGTCTTGGTTTCCGCCATTGAAGATTATCCCGGTATGCACGAGTCAGATCCGCAACCCTTTCGGATTAGTAGAATATGACTCAGAGATCCTGCTAGTCACTTTCATGGGAGTCTATTGAATAGCGGATCCTATGCTAGGAAGAATTATCCCGCTAAGAAGCATCGGGGACAATGCTCTCCTGATGGGTTTCGAAAAGAGTCGATGAGCCATCGGATGGAGTCTGAGTGTTAGTATCAAGGCAATGCCTACCATTACGGGTGACACCATCATACGAAGTCACCCTCTAAGTGACAAAGCTCTTGGAAAATATCACCTCAACAGAAGCAGTTGGTCACCAAGAGTGGGGCTATGCCTCAAATATGTTGGTCATAGGTCCTGTACTTTTAGCACTATTCACCTCATAAACCATATGTATGGTGTCTGCCATTGTGATGTTAACCGATGAGTTGGGTTTTTTCACTCTATTTTTCTTTTTGTTGGTTACTAGGCGTCAACTCCTAATTTACTTGAGTATTTTTATTAACCTAAAAATATTGCAACTTATATGTACATATCCATGCAGGAACTTAGGCCAAATGTTGTGACAAGATGAGTTTGGTGCTTACTTGCTTTCTTTTCATCTGAAGATGATTCACTTCATTCGACAATTATATGCATATATGGCGCCTTTCTGTGCATGTAAGATGGTAGGAAGGAATTTATTGATCTTGATTATTATTATATCATACGCATATGAGATGAATGAACCAATTACCCCTGGTCCCTATGTATTGTTATTCATAAGCTGCCGAGGGTGTGATGAAATGCATCTTTATCAAGTGTTTTCTGGAGGAGACTGGCTTTTCTACTCCGGGGTGTAGGTACACCTCACTATCTACACTGCTTCCTTCCCTCGAGATTTGGACCAGGGCCTTCTCCTCCAGTGCAATTTGCAGAGTCAATCAAAAGTAAACCAGGCATTGTCCATCTGAGAGATTCCATTCCTCGACAGCTGAGAGAAACAATACTGCAGTACTCTTCTTGTTTTAACATATTGTACACTATTCATTGAGAAGACGATGTGTCAGACTTTGAGAGGCACACTGACAATATAAAGAGAGAGAGGAGCTTTACTTTTGAGAAGTGATAGAGCAAAATGGAGAGAGGTAGAGATAGCACCTGTAAGGGAAAACTTCACTTTTATTTAAGAAGTGACAAAAAATGGAGAGATATAGCCTGTTAGAGGGAACTTCACTTTTTTGGAGAAGTGGGAGAGAGAGAGCATGTGAGAGAGATCCTCTGTGTGAGATAGCAAGAGATACAACTTTCTTTAGTAGGTGAGAAAACCTTTGCATGCATGATGATGTAACTTGAGAGAGAAACTTAGCGTGCCGAAAGAGTGATGTGCACGGGCTGCAACAAGTTCATGTGCTACGTCTGTTAATGCGCTGTGATTACAAATCACACACTACATAACATCTCCAGGTAGTCAGACTTTTGTGGGAATCTCGAAAGAACTGGAGAGCTATGATAAAGGGTATGAGAACACCTGGGAGCAGCCACACCTTTCCCTTTCTAGAGTTTATTCACTTTTTCCTATGGTGAAGATTGGTGAGTTCCTTGCCTTAGGGAAACGCAAGCGGAGGATTTGAGAATTTTCCACATGTTTGTTTGCTATTTGAGGATTTTCCCCCGCTTTGCCTGGCATTGATTGTTTGCCACATCTTTCCCAGATTCTTGATGATTTTCCC
This sequence comes from Triticum aestivum, assembly GCF_018294505.1. Classification (NCBI taxonomy): domain Eukaryota; kingdom Viridiplantae; phylum Streptophyta; class Magnoliopsida; order Poales; family Poaceae; genus Triticum; species Triticum aestivum. Next base: position 451,980,956 of record NC_057807.1, on the reverse strand, counting down.
CTGCTGATATGGGCCCACAACAAAGTCTCCAACATGCCCCTCGTGAGGCCTAGTGTTGTTCTAGTTCCCTTGTCCTCATCTCACCCATAAATCAGCATGGTGGCGAACAAAAGCTACATGGTAGCACGGTCGGCTCCACTTGTTCGTATTTTTCCTGCGACCCAGGCCCTAACGTGTATCCTAAAACTAACGTAGGCACATTGGAACTCCCCGGTGTCCGTGGATGGGCGATGTCCGGTGCTCACATCCGGGATGGCCACCTCCAAGCACGGTGGGAGGAGGGAGGATAATTTGCTAGCAGCGTATTGGTGGAGGATAGCAGATGTGAAGGAAATATGCCCTATAGGCAATAATAAAGTTGTTATTATATATTTCCTTATTCATGATAAAAGTTTATTATTCATGCTAGAATTGTATTAACCGGAAACTTGATACATGTGTGAATACATAGACAAAACATCGTGTCCCTAGTATGTCTCTACTAGACTAGCTCGTTGATCAAAGATGGTCAAGTTTCCTAGCCGTGGACATGAGTTGTCATTTGATAAACGTGATCACATCATTAGCAGAATGATGTGATGGACAAGACCCATCCGTTAGCTTAGCATAATGATCGTTCAGTTTTATTGCTACTGCTTTCTTCATGTCAAATATATATTCCTCCGACTATGAGATTATGCAACTCCCGGACACCGTAGGAATACCTTGTGTGCTATCAAATGTCACAATGTAACTTGGTGATTATAAATATGCTATACAGGAATCTCCGAAGGTGTTTGTTGGGTTGGCATAGATCGAGATTAGGATTTGTCACTCCGAGTATCGGAGAGGTATCTCTGTGCCCTCTCGGTAATGCACATCATATGAAGCCTTGCAAGCAATGTGACTAATGAGTTAGTTGCGGGATGATGCACTACGGAACGAGTAAATAGACTTGCCGGTAACGAGATTGAACTAGGTATGAAGATACCGATGATCGAATCTCGGGCAAGTAACATACCGATGACAAAGGGAATAACGTATGATGACATTGCAGTTCGACCGATAAAGATCTTCGTAGAATATGTGGGAACCAATATGAGCATCCAGGTTCCGCTATTGGTTATTGACCAGAGAGGTGTATCGGTCATGTCTACATAGTTCTCCAACCTGTAGGGTCCGCATCCCTAACGTTCGATGACGATATGTGTTATATGAGCTATGTGTTTTGGTGACCGAAGGTTGTTCAGAGTCTCGGATGAGATCACGGATATCACGAGGAGTCTCGAAATGGTCGAGAGGTAAAGATTGATATATTGAAAGGTTATATTCGGACACTGGAATGGTTCCGGAGTGTTTCAAATATTTTTCAGAGTACCAAGGGGTTACCGGACCCCCCCCCCTGGGGAAGTAATGGGCCTCATAGGCCCTAAGAGGAGAGGCAAGGAAGGCCGCAAGAGGTGGTTCCCCCCCATGTGAGTCTTAATTGGACAAGGGGGGGCGGCCCTCTTTCCTTCTCCCTCTCCCTATCCCTCTACTTCCCTCTTTCCCCCTCTGTTGGAAAGTGCCGGTGTCAAAACCGGCGGATCTCGGGTAGGGGTTCCCGAACTGTGCGTCTAGGCGGATGGTAACAGGAGACAAGGGACACGATGTTTTTACCCAGTTCGGGCCCTCTCGATGGAGGTAAAACCCTACTCCTGCTTGATTAATATTGATGATATGGGTAGTACAAGAGTAGATCTACCACGAGATCGGAGTGGCTAAACCCTAGAATCTAGCCTATGGTATGATTGTTGTTCGTCCTACGGACTAAAACTCTCCGGTTTATATAGACACCGGAGAGGGCTAGGGTTACACAGAGTCGGTTACAATGGGAGGAGATCTTCATATCGTATCGCCAAGCTTGCCTTCCACGCCAAGGAAAGTCCCATCCGGACACGGGACGGAGTCTTCAATCTTGTATCTTCATAGTCCAGGAGTCCAGCCGAAGGTCATAGTCCGGCCATCCGGACACCCCCTAATCCAGGACTCCCTCAGTAGCCCCCGAACCAGGCTTCAATGACGACGAGTCCGGCGCGCAAGTTGTCTTCGGCATTGCAAGGCGGGTTCTCCTGCAAATTCTCTGTATCCGTCGAATAGTGTCCGGCTTCTAGTGCGTGCTGCCCTCCTCTGCTTCTGTGCCCCATAATGACCATCTTCCACGTGTCAAACGAATGCGAAAAGCCAGGGGATTTTTTCAGTTACCCCCCTGGTTGCGTTAATGAACCGCCCATAAAAGAGACGGGGATTTAGATCCAATTCACACCATCTTCCCTCCGCGAGATTTCATCAGAGTGCCTTCGACAGAGATCCATTCCACCATGGCCGGTCGGTGCAGCTCCTCCTCTCGCCCCTCCAGCGCTCGGCCCGGAGATTGGGGGCGGTGTTCCGTCCCGCATAGCGAGCTAGTAGTGCTTCAGTCCAAGGGGCTTCTCCCCCCAGCATATATGGTCCCAGTTCGAGCCGGGATTGCTACCTATAGCGGCGGAGAGCAGGCGGAGAGCGTCCCCAATCCCTCTCGAGGAGAGCGGGTATGCCTAGTCCCTTATTTGATGAGAGGACTCGGATTTCCAATTCATCCGTTTCTTCGAGGGTTGCTGGAGTTCTACGGCCTCCAGCTACACAACCTCACGCCCGCCTCCATTCTGCACATTGCGGGCTTCGTGGCCCTCTGCGAGCTGTTCTTGGGCGTTGAGGCCCATTTCGCGCTGTGGAAGAGGTTGTTTTGCCTTGTGCCTCGTTCTCAGGAGGGGTCTATTTATCAAGTGGGCGGAGCCGAACTATGGCGCATCGCCGGGACCGGATATCTATCCGGCACCCCAAAGAGGGTGTCCGAAGACTGGCCCTCGGAATGGTTTTATATAGATGACGTCCCCCTGCCGGACCCTGTACGGATCGGCCTCCCCGAGTTCAATAATGCCCCGTTGAAGAAGCGCCTGAGTTGGCGCCCACGGAACCCTCAGAGGGAAGCTGACAGGGACGTCCTGTACCTGATGAGCCGGATAAGGTTGTTGGCTCATTCCGGACTGACCATGATCAAGGTCATGGCCATATGCATCACGCGAGGGGTGCAGCCGCTTCAATACAGAGGCCACCCCATGTGGGATTTCAACGGGGAGGATGATGCTACCCGGTGCGGTCGCAAGGGGCCAGATTCGGCCGCCACTTTAACGAGAATCTTATCCGCTTTGTACAAGGGGGAAGAGGAAGAATTCCTCCGTGTCAACCCGGAAGGCGGATTCTCTATGTACAATCCTCCTAGTTGGGTGAGCGGACACTTTCACTTGCCTATCCATTTTCGAAATTCCCATAGTCGAGTACTTAGACTAGTGATGTTTAAACGCAGGAGGTGCACCAGGCTGTGAAGGAAATAAACAACCCTGCTCCACAACCCGTGGATCCGGAACGGTCCCTCGATCCGGCCTCCCAAGAAGATCCGGACTTATGCATGGAGTTGGTTCATGGAGTATTTCATCAATTGAGCAAGGATAACTCTTTAGTGGCCATCACTGCCGACTACCCCAGACTACTTCCAGCCTCCAAGGTAACTAAGACCGAAGTCCCAGTATTCTCATGCTTTATCTTGTGTGCCGTGCACTAACAGTATTTCGCAGGGTAAATCCTTGAGGCGGAAGGCCGAGCCCACGGTGGGCAGCCAACAAGGGCCGCTGAAACCAGGCGGGCCAAAAAGAAGTGCGGACCAGATCGAGATTCCGGTGCAACGGTATGGTGTGCGGATTTAACGCCTAGGGTTTATGCCCTTGAGTCTTACTAATGCTCATGATTTTCTTAGAAAGAAGAGAGCCCGCCGGACTATGTCCGCCGGCCAAGGTTCGAGGCCGGGTCCGGAAGCGGAGGCGGACACGGGACGCGCCTCGGGCGCTCCTCCGACAGAGGGCGCCGACGGGCTATCTGCCACCAATTCAGAGGTGGAGAGTGCCCTAAACCACAGGCGTCGCCGGACTGTTCTCCGTGACGCGTGTTTTCCCCAGAGGCGTTGGACGCCTTTAATACAGGAGATGCGTATCTCCGTGCTGCTCAAAATGGTCTAGCCAGAGCCACGGAGCAGTATGTGAAAGACATACAGGTGAGTAGAATTGAAGGTTATATATGTCAGTAGCCCCCGAGACTTGAAACAGTGAAGATAACTGTTTGAAGGATCATGTGCTATGCAGTGTCTTACAAAGAAGAACACGCAATTGTCCCAGGAGCTCGAAGAGTGCAAGGCTCAGCTCGAGGCCGCATTGGCCACTTCAGAGAATGTCAAGGGGACGCCCGCAGGTAATATGTGCTTCGAAAGGTACCTCCGTTTTGAAATGCGGCAGGCGTGCAACCCTGACTATAATAATGCAGATGAGGCCGGAGTAAATCCGGACCAGCAACAACTCCTACGCCAACTAAAGGCTGGCGAGAACGTGCTGACGAGGGTGAGGCAAGAGAAGAACAAGCTTCAAGACGCCAATACCCAGCTAGGCGAGGAACTGAAAGATGTTCGCATTCAGCTGTCTTCTGCCGTGAAGGAGAATCGGCGACTTCGACGCGGCATTTTTAGTAAGTGCTTGAACGAATCTTCGAAAAAAGAATTCGGCGAGGAAGTCGATTGACAGAGCTATGTCTGTAGGTCTGCTGACGGGTCGTCCGGCGGAGGAAATGCCCGGTTCATCGGGAGACCTTCTTCCCGAGCTGTTGCAACTACACGAGCGAGTTCGGCAGGCAATGCGAGGCGTCATCCAGGCTATGTGGCCATCCCTCTCCGTGCCCGAAGGCCTTGAGGAGCTTGCCAAGAAGCTGGAGGGAGTGCGGCAGCGCTTCCGGTTATGGAAGATATCGGCTTGCCGTCAAGGTGCCAGGGAGGCCTGGGCCATGGTGAAGACTCGGTACACGAAGGCTGACCCAAACCACATGGCCGAGGTCGGCCCTATAGGTCCGGACGGAAAGGAGATCCCGGTCAGCTTGGCATATGGCCAGGTGGAGCTGGCTGCAAAGTATTCCCAACAGGACTGTAAATTAGACCGCCTGTTAGATGGCATTGAAGAAGAATATGCCGAGTCGGATTGACTATGTAAAAATGACATAAAAAATGTCCTCTAGCCGGATTGTAGATCGTTTGTCATTGCGGACCTTTTCGCTTCGACCTCTGGACCCTATAGTCCGGAGTGTGTCCGAATACCCTCTTGGTTATGTAAGAACCGGGGCATGCATGGAGACAAGGCGTAGGGGTCATAAGTGCTTTAGCAGACAAGTGCCCAACTAGTTATGTTATATTACATGGTTAGTAAGAAACATCTTCCAGAGAGAATAGTTCCGTTAGGGGTTCCTTTCCCTGGGAGGCATGCCCTAAAGTGCATGTCCGAACTGCCAGAAAGAGCAGAAAAGCATCTGGGGGCAAAAAAGTAAATACGAAAGATCATCTTTTAGCTCACCGACCGAATATTCCCTTAAGAACGCTAGCTTTCGGCTTCACCCAGTCTGAGGTACACATCCGGCTGACCCGGCAGTAACAATCGCAGAGGTGCTCCCTTTACCACCTAGCCGAACGAACGGGAACGTAGGGGTAAGCACAGGAGCCAGGCAACCCAGCTTGGCCAAAACTTAAGTCATATCGATGCATATAATGGTGTATAAAAGGTTCATGCGGAAGCATTACACATGTTTTGGGCGTGAGGCCCGTTTTATATAAACTTCTTGGTAGAGAAGCCCCCAGGTATTGTGAGCGCAGGTAGCGCGTCGGGTGCGTGCGAATATTGCACATGCGAGCCCCTAAGGGCTTGTGAGAAAAAGGGGGAGGGAGAAGGAACAAAATCCCGGACTGCCAAAAATAAAAACAAAAAATAAAACAAAGGGACGAGGGAAGGAGACGAACACGGAGTCCGGTGCGAGGCGTAGAACCTTCGTAGGCGTGCTGCATTCCATGGGTTCGGCTCGAGTCGGTTGTCCGATGCGCCTCGCAGACGGTACGCTCCGCCGGTCAGTACTTGGTCGATGATGAAGGGGCCCTCCCATTTGGGCTTTAATTTATCCTTTTTCTTGTCCGGCAGGCGTAGAACTAGTTCGCCAACGTTATACGTTTTGGCCCGTACTTCTCTGCTTTGATATCTTCGAGCCTGCTGTTGATAGAATGCGGAACGAGCCTTTGCCACATCGCGCTCCTCTTCCAATGCGTCCAAGCTGTCCTGCCGATCGAGCTTGGCTTCTCTTTCTTCGTACATGCGCACTCGAGGTGAGTCATGGATTATGTCGCATGGCAGTACTGCCTCTGCGCCGTATACCATAAAAAATGGTGTGAATCCGGTAGTGCGATTCGGCATGGTCCGCAGCCCCCAGAGTACAGAGTCAAGCTCCTCTACCCAGTGCGTGTCAGATTCCTTGAGGGATCGCACTAGTCTGGGTTTGATGCCGCTCATGATGAGATCATTGGCCTGTTCGACTTGACCGTTAGTTTGAGGGTGATAGACTGAAGCATAGTCGAGCTTGATGCCCATGTTTTTGCACCAAAGTTTGACTTCATCGGCCGTGAAGTTTGTGCCGTTGTCAGTTATGATGCTGTGGGGGACACCGTAACGGTGTACAACCCCGGATATGAAGTCTATCACTGGTCCGGATTCGGCCGTCTTTACAGGCTTGGCTTCTATCCATTTGGTGAATTTGTCCACCGTGACCAGTAGGTATTTTTGCTTGTGGGTTCCTCCTTAAGGGGTCCGACCATGTCAAGCCCCCAGACCGCGAAAGGCCAGGTAATGGGTATAGTTTGTAGGGCGGTAGGCGGCATGTGGCTTTGGTTGGAGAATAACTGGCAACGAACACATCGTTGCACTAAGTCCTGAGCGTCTGCCCGGGCCATTGGCCAATAAAATCCGGTACGGAAGGCCTTGCTTACAAGGGCCCGGGCTGCGGCGTGGTGCCCGCCGAGTCCGGCATGGATTTCAGCCAAAAGGTCTCGTCCTTCTTCTTCGGAGATACACCTTTGAAGGACTCCGGTTGTACTTTTCTTCTAAAGCTCTCCCTCGTGGACTTTGTAGGCTTTAGATCGCCGCACTATGCAGCGGGCCTCGTTTTGGTCCTCGGGAAGTTCCTGCCTAGTTAGGTAGGCTAGGAATGGCTCTGTCCAAGGGGCAATGACTGCCATTATTTCGTGGGCTGACGGCGTTGTTTCGTTGGCGTAGCCCCCAATTGTGTCAGGATGCTCGGTGAGGGGAAGTGTAATTGTGTCCGGGCTATTGTTTCCGGATTCTCTGTCCCATGATACAGATGGCTTGAACAGCCTTTCTAGGAAGATGTTGGGGGGGACGGCCTCGCGCTTGGCGCCGATGCATGCTAGCACGTCTGCTGCTTGGTTATTCTCCCGGGCTATGTGATGAAATTCGAGCCCCTCAAACCGGGCTGACATCTTTAAGATGGCGTTGCGGTAAGCTGCCATTTTCGGGTCCTTGGCGTCGAAGTCTCCATTTATTTGGGATATTGCGAGATTTGAATCCCCGCGGACCTCTAGGTGCTGAATGCCTATGGACACTGCCATTCAGAGGCCATGTAAAAGGGCCTCGTATTCGGCTGCGTTGTTTGAACCGTGTACATTATTTGAAGTACGTATTGGACTGTGTCCCCGGTTGGGGACGTTAGAACGACGCCAGCCCCTAGGCTCGCCAACATTTTGGAGCCGTCGAAGTGCATGGTCCAGTTGGAGTATGCGCCGTATTCTTTAGGGAGTTCGGCTTCAGTCCATTCGGCAATGAAGTCGGCCAAAACCTGCGACTTAATAGCTCGCCTTGGCTTGTAGGTTATGTCGAATGGGAGGAGCTTGATGCCCATTTGGCAATCCGGCCCGTTGCATCGCGGTTGTTTATAATGTCATTAAGGGGTACTTCGGATGCCACTGTTATGGAACACTCTTGAAAGTAGTGTCGCAGCTTCCGGGATGCCATGAATACCGCGTATGCTATCTTTTGATAATGCGGGTACCGTGACTTGCATGGAGTTAGCACAGTGGACACGTAGTACACTGGTTTTTGGAGGGGGAACTTGTGTCCGTCCGCTTCTCGTTCGACGACGAGCACCGCGCTGACAACTTGATGGGTTGCCGCGATGTATAATAGCATTGGTTCGCCCGTGTTGGGCGCGGCCAGGACCGGATTTGTTGCCAATATGGCTTTTATTTCTTCGAGTCCGGCCGTGGCGGCCTCCGTCCACTCGAAGTGGTCGGTGCGCCGTACGAGGCGATAGAGGGGTAATGCCTTTTCTCCTAAGCGGGAGATAAAGCGGCTTAGAGCCGCCACGCATCCTGTCAGTTTTTGTATTTGTTTGAGGTCCTTTGGGGTATCTAATTGTGACAGAGCTCGGATCTTGGCTTGGTTTGCTTCAATTCCTCTACCGGCTATGATGAAGCCTAGGAGCTTTTCAGCTGGTACGCCGAAAATGCATTTCTCCGGGTTGAGCTTAATGTCATATGTTCGGAGGTTGTCGAACATGAGCCTCAAGTCGTCTACTAGAGTATCGACGTGTTTTGTTTTGATGACCACGTCGTCTACGTATGCTTTGACTGTTTTGGCGATCTGGTTGGCCAGACATGTCTGAATCATGCGCTGATATGTTGCGCCAGTGTTTTTGAGCCCGAAGGGCATCGTGTTGAAGCAGAATGGGCCGTACGGGGTGATGAATGCCATTGCGGCCTAGTCTGACTTTGCCATCTTGATTTGGTGGTAGCCAGAGTATGCATCAAGGAAACATAGTGAGTCGTGTCCTGCAGTGGCGTCGATGATTTGATCGATTCGAGGGAGTGGGAAAGGGTCCTTTGGACAGGCCTTGTTTAGGTCTTTGAAATCAACACATAGGCGCCAAGATTTGTCCTTCTTTGGTACCATCACCAGGTTTGCTAGCCAGTCCGGATGTTTTATGTCTCTGATGAACCCGGCTTCCAGCGTTTTGCTAGCTCCTCTCCCATGGCTTGTCTCTTAGGTTTGGAAAAGTGTCGTAGGGTCTGCTTGACGGGTTTAAACCCTTTTATGATGTTCAGGCTGTGCTCGGCCAGCCTGCGTGGGATTCTTGGCATATCCAAGGGGTGCTAGGCGAAAATGTCCAAATTTTCTCGCAGAAAGTCTCTGAGTGCGGCGTCTACATCGGGTTTTAATTGTGCCCCGATGGAGGCCATTTTTGTAGGGTCCGTTGGATGGACCTGGAATTTGACTATTTCGTCCGCCAGTTTAAAAGAGGTGGACTTGGATCTCTTGTCTAGTATCACGTCGTCCCTGTCCATCGTGGAGCGCAATGCCGTAACTCCTCGACCGCTAGGGCCTCAGATAATGCCTCCAGGGCCAGTGCGGCTGTCTTGTTTTCTGCACGGAGTGCTATGTCCAGATCACTTGCGAGAGTGATGATTCCGTTGGGCCCGGGCATTTTGAGCTTCATGTACCCGTAATGGGGTATGGCTTGGAAAATTGTAAATGCTTCTCGCCCTAGCAAAGCGTGGTAGCCGCTGCTGAATGGGGCCACTTGAAACGTGACCTCCTCGGATCTGTAATTGTCCGGCGTGCCGAACACCACATCCAGTGTGATCTTTCCTGAACAGCACGCTTCCCGGCTTGGGATTATCCCCCTAAAAGTTGTGTTGCTTCGCTCAACGCAGCTCTAGTCAATTTCCATTTTTCGCAGGGTTTCCTCGTAGATGAGGTTGAGTCCGCTGCCGCCGTCCATGAGCACCTTTGTAAGTCGAAAGCTGTCCACTATCGGACTGAGGACCAATGCGGCTGGTGCTCGCGCTGTCCGGAATTTAGGTTCGTCACTGGCGTTAAAGGTGATAGCCGTGTCACTCCATGCGTTTATCGTTGCTACTTGGTAGACTTTGGCGAGGTTGCGGAGCGTTTGTTTCCTTGCATTGTTTGATGTGAATGTCTCGAAGACTGTCGACACCGTACTGGGGAGGTATACTTCGGGTGCTAGAGTTAAAAGCTCCTCGCCGCTTCTGGCTACCTGCCGTAGTATCCAACATGCTCTGAGGCTGTGCGTTGGTGTGGCTTTCCCTGAATTATGAATTCTACAGGGTCCATTGAGCCATCCTTCCAATACGGTCCCGTACCCTGTAGAGGGTTTTTGATTTTTGATGTTTGGCTCGGATGCCTGGCGATAATGCGCCCTTTTGTTTCGGACTCGTGTTATATTTGGGGCCGAATTGTCCCAGGATTTATCTTTGGTTTTCCAAACGCTTTCAATCGCGCAGTACTTTCGTACTATGGATGTCAAGTCGGTGAATCGTGTAATTTCGCGGCGACTTATGGCGTTGAGGATTCCGATGTCCGTGCAGTTGTTAAGGAATAGTGAAATTGCTTCTTTCTCACGGCAGTCCTTTATCCTGTTCATAACCAGGAGGAATCTGGCTCAGTAGTGGTGTACTGTTTCTCCGGACTCTTGCCGTATTAGGGATAAATCCCGTATAGTTGGGTGGGCGGGTGGAAATAAATCCGGAACCCTGCCCGATGTAAGATTCAGGGGCCGAGCGGTTTCCGAATTCGGAAGCTTGCTTTCTCGGATATTATTCAATGAATCGGGCCTACTGCCTGACTTTAGGTTCAGGGTTCGGGCGACATCCTCCCCTCCGCGGGTTTCCGACTTGGAGGGATCGGGAATCCGGATGCATTTGGTCCTTAGGGCGGGCGAAGATTCGCCGCATTGTTCTTCCACCACTTCGACGTGGTGGGTGATCTGGGGAGAGTCGATCTCTCTCTGATCAGGTTTAAGCCCAATCTGGTCGTAATCAGTAGCGACTCCCAGGTCCGCGATGCGATCCAAGAGTTCGTTCAGGGAGAAGAGCTCCATCAGATCTAACTGCTCGGCGAGCTCCGAGCTAATGTGAAGATTGCTTTCGATGGCCTGAGAGGTCATTGTTGGCACGGCGGCCGGACTGGCGGTCATCAAAAACCTGCCTAGCCGTAGAGTTTGGCCGACAGCCAAAGCTCCTTTAGCAACGACGCCGTCTTTAAAGACGGGATGCGGCATCCTTCTTGATGGTGACGACACGGCGGAACTCTCAATGAAAGCACTAATGTCGGTGTCAAAACCGGCGGATCTCGGGTAGGGGGTCCCGAACTGTGCGTCTAGGAGGATGGTAACAGGAGACAAGGGGCACGATGTTTTTACCCAGGTTCGGGCCCTCTCGATGGAGGTAAAACCCTACTCCTGCTTGATTAATATTGATGATATGGGTAGTACAAGAGTAGATCTACCACGAGATCGGAGTGGCTAAACCCTAGAATCTAGCCTATGGTATGATTGTTGTTCGTCCTACGGACTAAAACTCTCCGGTTTATATAGACACCGGAGAGGGCTAGGGTTACACAGAGTCGTTTACAATGGGAGGAGACCTTCATATCGTATCGCCAAGCTTGCCTTCCACGCCAAGGAAAGTCACATCCGGACACGGGGCAGAGTCTTCAATCTTGTATCTTCGTAGTCCAGGAGTTCGGCCGAAGGTCATAGTCCGGCCATCCGAACACCCCCTAATCTAGGACTGCCTCAGAAAGGAAGGGGGCGACTAGGACTAGGAGTCCTAGTGGGAGTTCCCCCACTTGGGCGCGCCCTAGGCCGGCCCTCCTCCCCTCTCCTCCTTTATATATGGGGGCGGGGGGCACCTCTAGGCACATCAATTGTTTCTTAGCCGTGTGCGGTGCCCCCTCTACCGTTTACTCCTCCGGTCATATTGTCATAGTGCTTAGGCGAAGCCCAGCACGGATCACATCACCATCACCATCACCACGCTGTCGTGCTAACGGAACTCATCTACTCCTGCGTACCTCTATTGGATCAAGAGTTTGATGGACGTCATTGAGCTGAACGTGTGCAGTACTCAGAGGTGCCATATGTTCGGTGCTTGATCAGTTGATTCAAGAAGACGTTCAACTACATCAACTGCGTTAAGCTAATGCTTCCGCTTTTGGTCTATGAGGGTACGTGGACAAACTCTCCCCCTCTCGTTATTATGCATCTCCTTGATAGATCTTGCGTGAGCGTAGGAATTTTTTTGAATTGCATGCTACTTTTCCCAACAGTTGCATCCAAGCCAGGTCTATACGTAGATGATATGCATGAGTAGAACACAAAGAGTTGTGGGCGGTAATCGTCATACTGCTTACCACCAGTGTCTTATTTTGATTCGCCGATATTGTTGGATGAAGCGGCTCAGACCAACCTTACATGACTGCGTACATGAGACCGGTTCCACCGATAGACATGCAACTAGTTTTGCATAAAGGTGGCTGGCGGGTGTCTGTTTCTCCAACTTTAGTTGAATCGAAATTGACTACGGCCGGTCCTTGTGAAGGTTAAAATAGCAAACTTGGTAAATCACCGTTGTGGTTTTTGTGCCGTAGGTAAGTACGGTTCATGCTAGAAGCCCGTAGCAGGCATGTAAAACTTGCAACAAACAAAGTAGAGGACGTCTAACTTGTTTTTTTCGGGCATGTTGTGATGTGATATGGTCAAGACATGATGTGATATAAGTTGTTGTATGACATGATCATGTTTTGTAAAAAGTTATCGGCAACTGACAGGAGCCATATGGTTGTCACTTTATTGTATGAAATACAAATGCTATGTAATTGCTTTACTATATCACTAAGCAGTAGCGATAGTAGTAGAAGCAATATTTGGCGAGACGACCACGACTCTACGATGGAGATCAAGGTGTCAAGCCGATGACGATGGAGATCATGACGTTGCTTTGGTGATGGAAATCAAAAGCACAAGATGATGATGGCCATATCATGTCACATATTTTGATTGCATGTGATGTTTATCTTTTATGCATCTTATTTTGATTAATATGGTGGTAGCATTATAAGATGATCCCTTACAAAATTTCAAGGTATAAGTGTTCTCCCCGAGTATGCACCATTGCGAAAGTTCTTCGTGTTGAGACACCACATGATGATCGGGTGTGATAAGATCTACGTTCAAATACAACGGGTGCAAGCCAGTTTTGCACATGCGGAATACTCGGGTTAAACTTGATGAGCCTAGCATATACAGATATGGCCTCGGAACAGTGGAGACCGAAAGGTCGAACGTAATCATATAGTAGATATGATCAACATAGAGATGTTCACCATTGATGACTACTCCATCTCACATGATGATCGGACATGGTTTAGTTGATTTGGATCACATATCATTTAGATTACTTGAGGGATGTCTATCTAAGTGGGATTTCTTAAGTAATATGATTAATTGAACTTAATTTATCATGAACTTAGGCCTGATAGTTTTTTGCATATCTATGTTGTAGATCAATGGCCCGTGCTACCGTTCCCTTGAATTTTATTGCGTTCCTAGAGAAAGCTAAGTTGAAAGATGATGGTAGCACCTACATGGACTGGGTCTATAACTTGAGGATTATCCTCATTGCTTCATAGAAGAATTATGTCCTTGATGCACCGCTGGGTGCAAGGCCTGCTGTAGCAGCAGAAGCTGACGTTGTGAATGCCTGGCAAGCTCAATCTGATGACAACTCGTTAGTTCAGTGTGCCATGCTTTACGACTTAGTATCGGGACTTCAAATATGTTTTGAACGTCATGGACCATATGAGATGCTCTAGGAGTTGAAGTTAATATTTCAAGCAAATGCCCGAGTTGAGAGATATGAAGTCTCCAACAAGTTCTATAGTTGCAAGATGGAGGAGAACAGTTTTGTTAGTGAGCACATACTCAGAATGTTTGGGTACCATAATCACTTGACTCAGCTGGGAGTTAATCTTCTAGGTAATTGTGTCATTGATAGAGTTCTTCAATCACTGCCACCTAGCTACGAAGCCTTCGTGATGAACTACAATATGCAAGGGATGGAAAAGACTATTCTCGAGCTCTTCGCAATGCTAAAGGTTGCGAAGGTAGAAATCAAGAAGGAGCATCAAGTGTTGATGGTTAACAAAACCACTAGTTTCAAGAAGAAGGGGAAGGGTAAAAAGAAGGGGAACTTCAACAAGAATGGAAAGCAAGTTGCCACTCCCGGGAAGAAACCCAAAGCTGGACCCAAGCTTGAAAGTGAGTGCTTCTACTTTAAAGGGACTGGTCACTAGAAACGAAACTGCCCCAAGTATTTGGCGGATAAGAAGGGTGGCAAAGTGAACAAAGGTATATTTGATATACATGTTATTGATGTGTACCTTACTAATTCTCATAGTAGTGCATGGGTATTTGCTAACGTCTCGATTGCTCATATTTGTAACTCGAAGCAGGACTATGAATTAAACGAAGATTGGCTAAGGACAAGGTGACGATGCGCATCGGAAATGGTTCCAAGGTCGGTGTGATCGCCGTCGGCACACTACCTCTACATCTACCTTTGGGATTAGTGCTACCTCTTGAGCTTGCGTTGGTTTTCCCTTGAAGAGGAAAGGGTGATGCAGCAAAGTAGCGTAAGTATTTCCCTCAGTTTTGATAACCAAGGTATCAATCCAGTAGGAGACGACGCACAAGTCACCGAGTACCTGCACAAACAATCAAGAACTTGCAACCAATGTGATAAAGGGGTTGTCAATCCCTTCACAGTCACTCACAAAAGTGATATCTGATAGAGATAATAAAGTAAATATTTTTGGTATTTTTGGTTTATAGATTGGAAAGTAAAGATTGCAAAATAGTAGATCAGAAACTAGCAAGATGTAAACAAGATTCAATAATATGGAAAAGAGACCCGGGGGGCATAGGTTTCACTAGTGGCTTCTCTCGAGATAGCATATATTACGTTGAGTGAACAAATTACTGCCGAGCAATTGATAGAAAAGCGCATAATTATGATGACATCTAAGGCAATGATCATGAACATAGGCATCACGTCCGTGTCAAGTAGACCGACTCCTGCCTGCATCTACTACTATTACTCCACACATCGACCGCTATCCAGCATGCATCTAGAGTATTAAGTTCATAAAGAACGGCGTAACACATTAAGCCAGATGACATGATGTAGAGGAATTAACTCAAGCAATATGATGAAAACCCCATCTTGTTATCCTCGATGGCAACAATACAATACGTGCCTTCCTGCCCCTACTCTCACTGGGAAAGGACACCGCAAGATTTAACGCAAAGCTAAGCACTTCTCTCATGGCAAGAAATATCAATCTATTAGGCCAAACTAAACCGATAATTCGAAGAGACTTACAAAGATATCAAATCATGCATATAAGGATTCGGAGAAGAACCAACTAATATTCATAGATAATCTTGATCATAAATCCACAATTCATCAGATCTCAGCAAACACACCATGAAAGAATATTACATCGAATAGATCTCTAAGAACATCGAGGAGAACTTGTTATTGAGAATCAAAGATAGAGAAGAAGTCATCTAGCTAATAACTATGGACCCGAAGATCTGTGGCAAACTACTCACGCTTCATCGGAGAGGTAATGGTGTTAATGTAGAAGCCCTCCATGATCGAATCCCCCTCCGGTAGATCACCGAAATAGGCCCCAAGATGGGATCTCACGGGTACAGAAGGTTGCGGCGGTGGAAAAGTGGTTTTGTGGCTCCCCCTTATGTTTTTAGGGTATAAGAGTATATATAGGCGAAGGAACTAGGTTGGTGGAGCTACAAGGGGCCCACGAGGGTGGGGGGCACGCCTACCCCCTAGGTGCGCCCTCCTGCCTCGTGGCCTCCTCGTTACGTCTATGACTTCATCTCCAAGTCTTCTAGTTTGCTTTCGGTCCAAGAAAGACCATCGCAAAGGTTTCATTCCATTTGGACTCCGTTTGGTATTCCTTTTCTGCAAAACTCTAAAATAGGCAAAAAACAGAAACTAGCACTGGGCCCTCGGTTAATAGGTTAGTCCCAAAAATAATATAAAAGACCATATTAAAGCCCATTAAACAACCAAAATAGATAATATAATAGCATGGAACAGTAAAAAATTATAGATACGTTGGAGACGTATCAAGCATCCCCAAGCTTAATTCATGCTCGTCCTCGAGTAGGTAAATAATCAAAGCAGAATTTTTGATGTGGAATGCTACCTAACATATTTATCAATGTAATTTCCTTTATTGTGGCATGAATGTTCAGATCAGAAAGATTCAAGACAAAAGTTTAATATTGACATAAAAACAATAATACTTCAAGCATAATAACAAAGCAATCATGTCTTCTCAAAATAACATGGCCAAAGAAAGTTATCCCTACAAAATCATATAGTCTGGCTATGCTCTATCTTCATCACACAAAATATTTAATCATGCACAACCCCAATGACAAGCCAAGCAATGGTTTCATACCTTTGATGTTCTCAAACTTTTTCAATCTTCATGTAGTACATGAGCGTGAGCCATGGACATAGCACTATAGGTGGAATAGATGGGTGATTGTGGAGAAGACAAAAAGGTTAAGATAGTCTCTAATCAACTAGGCGTATCAACGGGCTATGGAGATGCCCATCAATAGATATCAATGTGAGTGAGTAGGGATTGCCATGCAACGGATGCACTAGAGCTATAAGTGTATGAAAGCTCAAAAAGAAACTAAGTGAGTGTGCATCCAACTTTCTTGCTCATGAAGACCTAGGGCATTTTGAGTAAGCCCATCATTGGAATATACAAGCCAAGTTCTATAATGAAAAATTCCCACTAGCAATGGTGTAAGGGTGAGAGTGTGTATAATCCATGGACTCAACATTAGTCATAGAGAACTCACATACTTATTGCAAAAATCTATTAGTTATCGAAACGAAGTACTATGCGCATGCTCCTAGGGGGATAGATTGGTAGCAAAAGACCATCGCTCGTCCCCGACCACCACTCATAAGGAAGACAATCAATAAATAAATAATGCTCCAACTTCATCACATAACGGTTCACCATACGTGCATGCTACAGGAATTACAAACTTTAACACAAGTATATCTCAAATTCACAACTACTCTACTAGCATGACTCTAATATCACCATCTTCATATCTCAAAACAATCATAAAGAATCAAACTTCTCATAGTATTCAACGCACTTTATATGAAAGTTATTATTATACCCATCTTGGATGCTCATCATATTAGGACTAATTTTATAACCAAAGCAAATTACCATGTTGTTCACAAAGACTCTCAAAATAATATAAGTGAAGCATGAGAGTTCAACAATTTCTATAAAATAAAGCCACCGCCGTGCTCTAAAAAGATATAAGTGAAGCCCTAGAGCAATATTGTCTAGCTCAAAAGATATAAGTGAAGCACATAGATTATTCTAATAAATCACGATTCATGCGTGTCTCTCCCAAAAGGTGTGTATAGCAAGGATGATTGTAGTAAACTAAAAAGCAAAGACTCAAATCATACAAGACGCTCCAAGCAAAACACATATCATGTGGTGAATAAAAATATAGCCTCAAGTAAAGTTACCGATAGACGGAGACGAAAGAGGGGATACCTTCCGGGGAATCCCTAAGCTTAGGCTTTTGGTTGTCCTTGAATTTTACCTTAGGGTGCCTTGGGCATCCCCAAGTTTAGGCTCTTGCCACTCCTTATTCCAAAGTCCATCAAATCCTTACCCAAAACTTGAAAACTTCACAACACAAAACTTCAACAGAAAATCTCATGAGCTCCGATAGTATAATAAAATAAATCACCACTTTGAGGTACTGTAATGAACTCATTATTTATTTATATTGGTGTTAACCCTACTGTATTCCAACTCCTCTATGGTTCATACCCCCCGATACTACTCATAGATTCATCAAAATAAGCAAACAACACATGAAAAACAGAATCTGTCAAAAACAGAACAGTTTGTAGTAATCTGTAACTTTAGAATACTCCTGTAAATACAGAAGTTCTGAAATAAGTTGGTGTACGTAAGTAATTTGTCTATTAATCTTCTTCAAAAAGAATCAACCTAAAAGCACTCTTCTGTATAAAATGACAGCTATTCTCGTGAGCGCAAAAGTTTCTATTTTTTACAGCAAGATCGTAAAGACTTCACCCAAGTCTTCCCAAAGGTTATACTTGGCACAAACACTAATTAAAACATAAAACTACATATAACCAGAGGCTAGATGAATTATTTATTACTAAACAGGAGCAAAAAGTAAAGAACACAAGTAAAATTGGGTTGCCTCCCAACAAGCACTATCGTTTAACGCCCCTAGCTAGGCATAAAAGCAAGAATGGATCTAGGTATTGCCATCTTTGGTATGCAATCCATAAGTGGCTCTCATAATAGATTCATATGGAAATTTAATTTTCTTCCTAGGAAAATGTTCCATGCCCTTCCTTAACGGAAATTGGAATCTAATGTTTCCTTCTTTCATATCAATAATTGCACCAATCGTTCTAAGGAAAGGTCTACCAAGAATAATAGGACATGTAGGATTGCAATCTATATCAAGAACAATGAAATCTACGGACACATAATTCCTATTTGCAACAATAAGAACATCATTAATCCTTCTTCTTAATGGTGGAATCCACAAGATGCAAATTTAAAGAACAATCATCAAATTCACGGAAACCTAGCACATCACACAAAGTTTTTGGAATCGTGGAAACACTAGCACCCAAATCACACAAAGCATAGCATTCATAATATTTAATCTTGATCTTAATAGTAGGTTCCCACTCATCATAAAGTTTTCTAGGGATAGAAACTTCTAGTTCAAACTTTTCTTCAAAAGATTGCATCAAAGCATCGACGATATGTTTAGTAAAAGCTTTATTTTGATTATAAGCATGGGGAGAATTTAACACGGATGGCAACAAGGAAATACAATCTATTAAAGAATAATTATCATAATTAAATTCCTTGAAAACCAAAATAGTGGGTTCATTGCTACTTAAAGTTTTGACCTCTTCAATCCCACTTTTATCATTTTTTGCATCTAGATCTAAAAACATCAAGTCATTGGGATGCCTTTTAACTAAAGTTGACTCATCTCTAGTCCCATCTTTATCAAGATTCATATTGGAGAACAAAGATTTAATAGGAGTCACATCAATCACTTTTAGATCTTCATCATTATTATCATGAAAACTAGAAGAACACGTGTCGGAGTAAATGACCACGGGTAGCCTAATTTGCTCCCCATGATGTTCCAAGACATCGGGGCCGACTGCGGCCCTCAAGCATCGAAGAGAAAGGGTCGCCTTCTTATGGCCGGCTGGTCCAAGCGGTCGGTTGCAGGAAGGCGGCAAGGCCCAAGGAGCGGCCCCGGCATGGGCCGACTCCAAGTAGGTGGCCACCAGAGCAGCCGGCTCCTGATAGGCGGACACCAGAGCGGTCGACTCCTAACAAGTGGCCCATCCACGTGTCCTCAAAGTTTGCTCCCACATAACAATGACAAGACGGGGCATGGCTACAGTACAGCCTGCCACCCCCGAATCCAGGGGCGGACGTGGCCACAGTGCAGCGAACCTGGCGGTCATCCCTAGCCCGACGCGGCACTGTCGCCATGCTGCCCATGACATCATCCATGGCAGAGGCAGCCATGCCCCCACGACGGGCTGTCGGTATGGCCCGCAGACGGGGGGCCCTACCTGTCCATGAGAAACCAGAAGGCGGCAAGCCCAGTCTAGTCGGCATAAAGGAAGGCCGACTCCCAGTAGCCGGCCCTCCCCTACCCTTGAAGTTTGTGCGCCATTAACTAGATAAGACGGGGTGTGGCTACAGTGAACGCCCACCAGGCGGCAGTACTGTAGCCACGCTCCCCCGACCAAGCCTTCGTCATCAGAGGCAGGGCTATAGTGATGAGACGCCGACAGGACCCACAAGCGGCGGGCCCTACCTGTCGGTCGAGAGCCTGGCAGCCGACGGGCCCCAGCAGCCGCCGGAGAAGCCAGCGGCCATAGACACTGACGGCCCAGGCCTACACCCGGCCGGATTACCATTGTACCCCTGGGGGGTAGGCCTATATAAACCCCCAGGGCACCCATGCAAAGGGTTCAGCCCTTAGTGATCACTCACACATAGAGAGAGGAGTAGAGCTAGCCTTTCCCTTCTTCCTCCTCTAGCCGAACAGCTCAAGGAGCAATCTTGTAGCCACCTGTTGATCTAGTTATCATGTGGTGACCTCGCAGAGCAGGATTAGGTGTGTTATCTCCTAGGAGAGCCCCGAACCTGGGTAAGATGCATCGGCGTGCATGTTTACGCCTTATCTCGTTTCCAGGCACCGGCGATGTTTTACTAGCTCCCACTATGATTAGCCATCCTTTGGCATATGTCGCACCAACCACCCGACATTTGGCGCCCATCATGGGGCTAGGTGCACTGTCGTCCGGAGACCTGCTCTGGACGGGAACCTTGTTCTTCCCTGGCGAGCGCAGCCAGCCCGGCACACCCGATGGCATTTGCACCGATGCGCTGCATGGCATGGAAGTCTCCTGCGCGGCGAGCTGCCTCGCTGATCTCATCAGCGAGATCCCGCTCTCCGACGAGCCCGCGCCAGGCGCGGGTGCAGCCAGCTCCAAGAGCTGCCTCATCGACCTCCTTGGCAAGCTCGACATCGCCAATGAGCCCGCCTCCGACTTGGAGTCAATCGGCTCCACCGACCCGATACTTGTCGGCTCCGACACGCCATCCCTCGATGCCTTCCCTACAACCGTGGTGGTCATCGACGACCCGCTCCCTCGTGCGGATAGCAGCGGCAACCATCACTGAGGTGCTTGTCATCAGCCACGGTGGAGCCTCCGGCACGGATGCCCACGACCCGCTGCATGCGACGATGCGGGACCTGTCTGTACCCATCACAGGCGACGCCAACGTTGATACGCTGGTAGCCCACCGCGGCGCGCTCATCGAGAGCGGCAAGAAGTTAGCCACTATGAGACGCCTCACCGAGGCCTATCAGGGGAGGTTGATCGTGACGTCTGTGGCACGCCGGCTGCTGGCGAGCCTAGCCGCGTGGGCATTGTCAAACAGCGCGGCGTGACCATCGCCAGCATGCTAGGGGTCGACCACCCAGTCTATGCCACGCCCATCGAGAACATGCGTGCTGCCCAGGCGGCAGCAGACGAGCTAGAAAACCTGGATGGTGACGAACAACGCTGCATGACGGAGTGCATTCAGCAGCTCATCGACGCGGTAGCCGCGTAGTAAGAAGTCGGTTCGCGTGCTGATAATCCCCCCCCCCGGCTGAGAGCAAGGCGCGACCTCCCGGATGCTGACAGCAGGCGGCGCCCGTGACCGAAGAGAAAGAGAGCCGGTTGCTAGCTAAAGTCGGACGCGCCTCACCATCGAGCGCGACCAAGATGGCTGCCCACAAGCTGTGGAGCGGCGGGACGATTGTCCGCCTTCCCCTCCACCTCGCAGGGAGAGGTATGCCTCCCTGCCACCTGTTCAGCACCCGACGCTCAGCGGCCGGCTGGGCCGCCATGAAGGAATCAGAGAAAACGACGCCCGCCATCAGATCGACCACCTGGCACGATCCCTGGTGCTAGAAGAAGAATATGTGATTGGTCCGCCTTGTTTTGGCCCCCGCATTCGTGACGAGCCCTTCCCCAAAGGGTTCTCACTCCCAAGAGACACGCCCAAGTACAACGGCTCCGTGAAGCCAGAGGACTGGCTGGTCGACTACTCCACTGCGGTCAGCATAGCAAACGGCAACAAGAGCGTTGCCGTGAAGTACGTCCCCCTCATGCTTCAGGTCACGCACGCACTTGGCTGAACAGCCTCAAGCCCTACAGCATCAATAGCTGGGTAGATTTCATCGAAGTCTTCATCTGCAACTTCACCAGCACTTACAAGTGGCTGCCCAAGCCCCGCCAGCTCTCTCTGTGCGTCCAAGGCCCTTTCGAGTCCACTCGCGACTACCTGACATGGTGGGCCAAGCTGCGCAATTCCTGCAAAGGGGTGCACGAGGTGCAAGCTATAGAATACTTCACCGCCGGGGGTAGAGAAGGCACCCTACTCAAGCACCGACTCCTCTGCGACATGCCGGCTACACTTGACAAGCTGCTGATCATAGCAGACAAGTATGCCACTTCCGACTCCTCTATGAAGTCGGAGCTTCAGGTGGACGCCTCTGGGAAGGTGCTCCCTCCGGCTCACAGAACGTCGGCTGGTGACCCTAGTCGGCGCCAGCAGCAGAACGACAACAAGCGCAAGGCCCCAATGCCGACTTCCACCAGCCGGCAGGTGGCAACAGTCGAAGATCAGCAGCCATAGGGGCAGCCCATGCCCAAGCGTCAGAAAGGCGGCAAGCCGGCCTGGCAGCCCGCCTTGTCCTATGAGCAAACCCTTGATGCACCCTGCAAGTTCCACAACGGCGCAAAGCCATCCAATCACACCACCCAGAAGTGCCACTGGCTCACCCGAATCTCCAAAGGCGAAGGGTTGCTGCCCCCTCCGCCTGCTGGCCAGTCGGGCCCGCCTGATCAGCAGCCGGTGGCCCGTCCAGCAGTTGGAGTCATCCAAGATGAATTCCCTGAGGAACACATAGCCTACGTTGTCTTCAGCATCTAGGCCGATGATAGCCGCAGCCAGCGCCAGCAGCACCAAGAGGTCAACGTTGTCGCCTCCAAGGTCCCAGAGTTCATGCACTGGTCTAAGAAGCCCATCAGTTGGAGCCGAGCCAACCACCCGGAGGTGATGCCTTCTCCGGGTTCCTATGCCCTGGTGTTGGATGCCACCTTCGCAACAGCGAGCGGGCTGCTTGTTTCTCCCGAGTCCTGATAGATGGCAGTAGCAGCATCAACATCCTTTACCGCGATACCATGGAAAAGCTGAACATCAAGGTGAAGCAACTCCATCCCAGTCAGACTGTTTTCCTTGGCATTGTGCCCGGCCTTTCCTGCTCACCAATCGTCAAGATCAAGATAGATGTCCTCTTTGGAGACAAAGATCACTTCCACCACGAAGCAATTCGGTTTGAGATAGTGGACCTGGAAAGCCCTTATCATGCATTGCTTGGCCAACCTACTCTGTCCAAGTTCATGGCGGTACCTCCTTACACCTACCTCAAGATCAAGATGCTGGGAACTAAGGGCATCATCACCATAGTCGGAGACTATAAGAAGTCAGTCACCGGCGCCGCAGCTAGCAGTCGGCTGGCCGAGTCCCTTGTGATTGCTGCGGAGAAGAAGCTCCTTGACCGGGTTGTGGCCATGGCCGGCAAGCAGCCGGACCTATCACCAGATCCCAAGGACTCGAAGACTCGGGGATCTTTCCAGCCAGCCAAAGAAACCAAGAAGATGACTTTGGACCTGGACCACCCGGAGAGGTTCGCTATTATAGGAACCAACCTTGACAGCAAATAGGAAAGCGAGCTCGTCAATTTCCTCTGTGAGAATCGGGATATCTTTGCATGGTCCCCCAAGGACATGTCGGGTGTTCCGACGGATTTCCCTGAGCACAAGCTAAATGTCAGAGCAGATGCAAAACCAGTCAAGCAACCCCTCTGCCGACTGTCAGAAGTGAAGAGAAGAATTCTTGGTGAAGAGATAGTCTGGCTCCTAGCAGCCGGCTTCATTATGGAAGTGTTCTTTCCATAGTGGCTTGCCAATCCAGTCCTTGTACTGAAGAAGAACAACAAGTGGCGCATGTGCATTAATTATACCAGCCTCAACAAAGCTTGCCCCAAAGATCCATTTGCTTTGCCTCAGATTGTTCAAGTGATAGACTCCACGGCTGGATGCAAGCTGTTGAGTTTCTTGGATGCCTACTCAGGGTACCATCAGATCAAGTTGAACCCGTTCGACCGCCTTCATCACACCATTCAGAGCCTTCTGCTACCTGACCATGACATTCGGCTTGAGAAATATCGGTGCCACTTTTCAGCGTTGCATGCAGAAGTGCCTCCTCAAACAGCTCGGCAGAAAGCCCACGTCTATGTAGACGACATTGTGGTGAAGACAGAGAAGCACGTCACCCTTCTGGCAGATCTCAAGGAAACATTTGACAATCTGCGCCATTTTCAAATTAAGATCAACCCCGAGAAATGCGTCTTTGGAGTACCAGCCGGCCAGCTCCTTGGCTTCCTGGTCTTTGAACGCGGCATTGAGTGCAACCCTGTGAAGATCAAAGCCATCGAGAGGATGGAGATACCCACCCAACTGCGAGACGTCCAGAAGTTTCATCGAGTGCTTGGCATCCCTCATATGCTAAATCAGTTGGCTGGGAGAGAAGGATCTCCCCCTGTATCAACTCATGAAGAAAACCACTCACTTCGAGTGGAATGACCAGGCGGATGAAGCCTTTCTCCAGCTGAAAAAGATGTTGACCATGTCGCTTGTCCTGGCAGCTCCGACTGACAAAGAGCCCATGCTTCTTTACATTGCCGCAACCAGCCGGGTGGTCAGCACAGTCATTGTCGTACAGCGCCCAAAAGACAGCAAGGCACAGCCGGTCTAGAGGCATGTGTACTATCTGAGCGAGGTGTTTTCAGCCTCAAAGCAGAACTATCCCCACTACCAGAAGATGTGTTATGGCGTGTACTTTGCCGCCAAGAAGCTCAAGCCATACTTTTAAGAGCATCCCATCACGGTCGTCTGCACTGCCCCGCTTGCCGAGATCATGGGCAGCCGAGATGCATCAGGCCGGGTGGCCAAATGGGCCATTGAGCTGGCTCCATACACCATCTTCTACTAGCCTCGCACTGCCATCAAGTCCCAAGCGCTAGCTAACTTCCTCGTCGACTGGGCCGAGACCCAGTACCTGCCGCCAGCGCCGGATTCCACCCATTGGCGGATGCACTTTGACGGCTCCAAGATGCGCACCAGTCTGGGAGCTGGCATCGTCCTTACCTCTCCCAAAGGCAACAAGCTCAGATACATATTGCAAATCCACTTCGCTGCCTCCAATAATGTGGCCGAATACGAGGTGCTCGTACACGGGCTCCAGTTGGCCAAAGAGCTCGGCATCCGCCGGATCCTGTTCTACGGCGACTCGGACTTGGTGGTCCAACAATCGTCTGGCGACTGGGACTCCAAGGATGCAAACATGGCAAGCTACCGCTTCCTCGTCCAGCAACTTAGCAGATATTTCAAAGGGTGCGAGTTCCTTCACGTGCCATGGGCCGACAACGAGCAAGCAGATGCCTTGGCACGAATCGGCTCCTCCCAGCAAGCCATACCAACCGGCATCTCCCTTCAGCGCCTCCTCAAGCCGTCTATCAAGCCTTCGCCGGAACCAGATTCCATCTTTGTGCCGGCTGCCCCCGGAATAGTCGGATCCGACTTGGGGACCTCAACAGTCGGCTCGAGGACTTCGGCAGGCGGCTCGTGGACTGCTGCAGCCGCACCCGGCCTAGGGACTTTAGAGCCCGGCCCGGGGACTACAGCAGTCGTCCCGGGGACTTCAATGACACAACAGGCGGTGGCCGACTCCAACCCACCACCTCCTAGACCAACCACCGTAGTTGCAGTGGCCTCGCTGATAGTAGAAGAAGTCGCAGCGCCATCATGGGTGTAGCCCATTCTCAACTTTCTCGTAACCAGAGAGTTGTCGGCTGATGAGATCTCGGCCCGGCAAGTATAGCACCGGGCAGGAGCCTACACGATAGTAAACAAAGAGCTCATCAGGCACAGCGTGACTGGAGTCTTCCAGCAATGCGTGGAGCCAGAGAAAGGCATGGCAATCCTCAACGATATCCACCAAGGTGAATGCGGCCACCACGCGGTGTCAAGATCACTTATTGCCAAGGCTTTCCGCCATGGTTTTTTCTGGTCGACTGCTTTGGAAGACGCCAAAGACTTGGTCAAGCATTGCAAGGGGTGCCAGAAATTCAGCTCCAAGCAACATCTGCCGTCTTCTGCACTCAAGACCATCCCCCTCACTTGTCCTTTTGCCGTCTGGGGGCTGGACATGGTGGGCACATTCAAGACAGCACGCGGTAGTATGACTCATCTGCTTGTTGTCGTCGACAAGTTCACCAAGTGGATCGAAGCAAAACCAATCAAGAAGTTGAATGGGCTGACTAACATGACATTCATTGCAGATATCACTGTCCGGTACAACATACCTCACAGCATCATCACCGATAACGGCACAAATTTTGCCAAAGGAGCATTGGCTCGTTTCTGCGCGACACAGGGCATCCGACTGGACTTAGCGTCCGTTGCCCATCCACAGTCAAACAGCCAAGTCGAGCGAGCAAACGGCCTCATCCTCTCCGGCATCAAGTCCCGGCTAGTCGAGCCACTCGAGTGCTCGGCTGGCTGCTGGATCGATGAGCTGCCGGCCATCCTCTGGAGCCTGCGCACCACTCCAAACAAGTCAACCGGCTTGACTCCTTTCTTCCTTATGTATGGGGCCGAGGCTGTCATCCCAACTAACATCGAGTTTGACTCACCTCACGTCACCATGTACACGGAGGCGGAGGCGAAGGAAGCACGGGAAGACGGCGTCGACCTGCTGGAAGAGGGCCGGCTGTTGGCACTCAGCCGGTCCGCCATCTACCAGCAGAGCCTGCGCCACTACCACAGTCGGAAGGTCAAGCCAAGATCCTTCCAAGAGGGCGACCTTGTGCTCCGGCTGATCCAGCGAACAGCTGGCCAACACAAGCTCTCGACCCCTTGGGAAGGCCCCTTCATCATCAGCAAGGCCTTGGGCAACGACTCCTACTACCTGATCGACGCACAGAAGCCCAGGGCACGCAAGAGGGGCGACTCTGGCAAGGAATCAGAGCGCCCATGGAATGCAAACCTCCTTCGAAGATTTTACAGTTGATGCAGTATGTACCACACTATCTTTTGTATTAAGCACAAGACATCGGGACCACCGAAGAGCACTCGGGGACTACCCTTTTCTATCTATATGATAAGTTTTATGCCTATGAATGTGTTACTTCATTCTTCTGCCTGGCACCGGGTTCGACCAGTCGGCCCGGGGGTTTGCCGCCTTGTTTTATGTCAAGCTACCTGAAGTCGGACAAGTAATGTGACGGCATCTAAGCCTTCTCTTGCCACAAGCCGCAGCTCGTAGAGCAGATGTCCGGATGGCAAGAGTCAAAGGCAGGAAATGATGCCCACATGAAATATGGCTAAGGACAAAAACATTTACATAATATAGGCTGGCTTCCAGCATCGCCGACCGGCTGCTGAGCAGCCGGCCGGCCGGCTTCTTACTTACCTTGCCACGTCCTAAGCGGCCGAAGTACTTTTCCTCCCAAACGGCTAAGTACTTGTCCCAGCCACAGTCCGCAGAGCGGCTACCTGGCTGGCAAGATGGCAGCCAAGGGAGGGCGGCAAAGGAAAAAGCCAAAAAGGATCAAAAAGCAAGGAAAGTCGGAATTCGGCGCAAGCACAGCACGTGCGAGATAATATTTCCACAGCAGGGATTTCAAGCCGGAATTCAACAAGTTTGAATACACCCCTAGTGGGTGGAACTGCGCGAATTTAACGACATTGTTCAAAAGACTATAGAGCAGGAAAAGTTAAAGATAAATTGGCCACCTAGGCCAAGGGAGCAGCAGGCGGGTCCGGCAGGTTGGTGGAGTCGATGGCGCCGGCTGGTGGAGTGGTCGGCTGGTGAGTCTCAGCTTGGTCGTCCCCAACAGCAGTCGACGCGCTCGCACGCGGCTCGTTGCTTGAGGCATGGTTGAGTTGAGGCTGGCCATCCGCTCCGTCCTCCGACGCGGCGTCTTCACCATCCTCGCTCTCCTCGTCTTCGACCTCGTTGTTGGAGGCGATCTCCTCCCCCGAGTCCTCGCCATCATCCGGGTTTAGCCCGAACAAGTCCGGCAGCACCTCAACACCCTCTTCGTTCAGCTTGGGGACGAAGAAGCTAGTGTCAGTGTACTCGGCGATCACCGCAGCATGATGAATGAGAGCACCCCTCACCGCCACCAACTCTTCGTTGGCCTCCTGCCAGAACGTGGCCAACTAGGCTAGATCTAGCCCAGGGTACCACGCTCTGACAAACTCCAAGGCTCGTCGTGTGCCTACCCGGGCCGAGGAGCCCTTCCATGCTTCAAAGCGGCCGACAGCCACGTCCAGCCAATCGGCACTTCGACTAGGGGTGCATGGAGCTTGGACGCCTGGCCAAAGGGCAAAGATCACCTCGGCTCCGATGCTGGGGCGGGCGGAACATCCGATGAGTCGGTTGGAGACGAGCCTGGATGGCCAGAAGCTGCTTGTCAAGCGACCGATGGGCGTTCGGCGCGATCTCCACACCATCCCGCCTTCGCTCTTCGTGGCGCGCTACGATGGCTTGGCTGGCGGCAACGGCGTAGCCAAGGAAGTACTCTGCGCAAGAAGATAAAAAGAAATATGAAGTCAAAAGCCGGATCATATAACAGTCAGCAGATGAAAGAAAGAAGAAGGCAACTCACCATCGACCATGTACTCGATCCGGCCGTAGCCGTTGTTCAGCGCCCTCTCTGTATCGACCCAGTTCGAGCACTGAGTCTCGAACTCGGCTTGGAGAGTGGCCTCGCTATCCTTCGCCGTCTAAAGGGCCGCCTTGTGAAGCTCCGCCTGGTCAGTCAGTTCCTTGAGCAGACGGTCGTGCTCCTGGGCCACCTTGCTACACTCCTCCTCTTTGGATTGCAGCGCGGTTTGGGCATCACCCAGCTGCTGCTGCAAGGTGGCATTGGCTCCTGCAAAACAAGAAAAGAAAGACGGTCAAAAATCAAGAAAGAAGACAAGAGATTGCCGGAGAGATCCGACCCGATTGCTCAGCAGTCGGCCCGACTCTCGGGGACTACACCCAGCGGGTGCGCTGACACGCCCCCGTGAGAGAGAGAACACGTAATGCTTACTCCGGCTCTCGGACAAATCAGCGGTCCGCTGGGCCAGCTCCCGGACCTGGGAGTTGAAGACGGCCGCGCGGAGGTTGTGATAATCTTATAACAGAGACAACAGAAAATAAAGCAAGTCAGCACTCGAGCCTACTTGAAAGTTCCAGGCCGCCTCCTCAGCAGCCGGCCCGGAACTCAGGGACTACACCCAGTGGGTGCGCTGACGCGCCCCCACGGAAGAGTACAAGAATCAAAAACAAGAAACATACCAGGATGACCGTTCGTGATGCCAGGAACTCCTGCGTGTAATGCTAGAGAGCGGCGGCCTGAGCCTGGAGCCGGGCCCGAACATCCTGCGCGGCCGCATTCAGAACGGCCATCCCCCCCCCCCAGGCGTCCACTCTGGCGAGCCAACGCTAGTGGCCTCCACCTCCAGGGCCGACGAGCTCGTGGCCCCTACCTCCTACGGTCGTGGTGCCGAAGCTGCCTTCACCGCACGTCGGCGTGTCGGGGAGCGGACTGTGCGGGCCACCGCCAGCTTGCCACCAGCCGGCGGCACCAGTGGTGTGCCAGGCCGGCCGCCTTGGTCTTCGACGGTCGGCACCGGTGGAGGCATCTCCACCCCTAGGGCGATGCCGTCGCCCCCTCCCTCTCCATGACCGGATGGTCATGGACGGCTCCTCCAGTCGGCGCCGAGATCTCAGGCACAGGTGGTGCAGCGCGAAGAGGGATGACGAGTTGTGGAGCCTGGCCGCGTGCGGCCTCTTCCGCTTGCGCCTTGGTCGTGGCGTCCGCCTGGGCCTTGGTCGTGGCCTCAGCCCGGGCCTTTGCAGCCCCATCCACCTTCTCCTGTGCTGCCTTGGCTGCCGCCGCCTTCTGCCGCTCCGCCTCCTCCCGCTCCTCGCGCGCCTCCTGTGCGTTCCTCTCCGTCGCCGCCTGGAGCTCGGTGCACGGGTCCATGAGGCGGGTGTTGGCGGAGCCCTCCACCGTCCCAACCATGGAGGCGGCACCGGACCACTCAAGAGAGAGCGAGGCCCTGATCAGCAGAATAAAAAGAACTCAGAATGACATTTGCAAGGAAAAAGAAGAAAGGACACGAGAGAAATCAAGCACTTACGCAGACACCATCTTGGGCTGCTTCACGACCTTCCAAAATCGGGCCGCCTTTGCGGTGGCCTCCTCCTGCTTGGTCGCCGCCGCCGAGCTCTTGGATTTGTTTGGTTGGCTGCCGTACAGCAGCGGTGCGGCTTGGTGCTTTAGTGCGCCACCTGGGGCAGTCGGTGCAGCTGATGAGCTCGCGCCCGCCTGATCGGCACCCAACAGGCGGCGTGACATGTTCTCCTCGTCATCATCATCCGGCCAATCATCAAGGCCGCCTCCACCTCCGGAGCCGCCTGCTCTGCCACCGCCACCTGTGGCATCGTCTTCTTCCAGGGCGGCCGCCCGAAAGTCGGGATCGTCCGCGTCACTCACCGACCGGTCGGGCAGGTACTCGTGGCCCTGCTCCAAGACGTCGGCTGCCGACTAGGTGGTGAAGATCTACTTCATGGCCGACTGGTCAGGCGGCAAAGAATAACTCGACAACTAAAGAGAAAAGAGAAAGAGTTGAGGACTCACCACAGGCGGCGGGTGCGCGCGGGAGTACGGCTCCTTGCCGAACTGCCACTCCTCCTCCGGGAGCTTGCAGTTCAAGATATAGTTCACCAGATGAGCCACCTCCATGCGCGGCATCTCCCTGGTGCACATCCAGCATGGGTCTCGGTGCCCGCTCATCTAGCTAATCATATGGGGCCGACCTTGAAGGGGGGCACGCGGTGCACCACAAAGGCGGTCAGCAGATCCGACCCCTTGAGGCCTTCTACCTCCGTCATCACCTTGAGCCGCACGATGGCGGAGGAGGAGGTGGCCGACAGCGCCTTCGGTCGGAACGCCCAGTTGGTACGGGGTTCAGCCAGCAGGCCAGCTACATAAGCCGGCAGGCTGACAAAGTCCGCCGTCGGGTGGACGTTCTTGACATAAAAACAAGATTTTTGCCACAGCTTGACCAACTATGTCAAGCCGATGGCCGGGTAGCAGTTGTCGGCGCCTGGACGCAGCACCACGACGAAGGCACCACACTGAGCTGCCTTCCCCTTGACGTAGGTACCGAGCTTGGTGTAGAAAAGCTACCCCCAGAGCTCAAGGGTGGGGAGGATGCCGAGGTAGCCTTCGCAGAGAGTCATGAAGGCCGACAGCAGCACCACCGTGTTCGGCGTGAGGTGGTGCGGCTAGAGTTGGTAGAATTGGAGGAAGGAGCAGAGGAAGCCACTCGCCGGCAGGCCGAAGCCACGAAGGCAGTGCGAGCAGAAGATGATGCGCTCTCCTTCCTTCGGTGTCGGCGCAATCTCCCTCTTGGGCGGCAGGCGTACCTCTACGAAGCCCTCGTCGGGCAGCCGCCGCATTTGGCGGAGGAAGGCGAGGTGATCATCGTGGACGTCGGAGCCATCCCAAGCCCCATAGCTCGCCCGCTCGCGTGCCATGAGCACTTGGAGGTCGATGAAGGCATCGTGCGGCGGCGAGTACGCGAGCCTGCGGTGGAGCAACGACGGCGACGAAGTGCGGCAGCAGTGGAGAGAGGAAGAAGGAGATGACGAAGGGAAAGGAGGGCGCGCGTGCATCTGCCGCTCCCCTCCTCCCCCCTACTTATAGCCCTGGGCGGCCGAGCTGAGGGGGCGGGGCGTGGGGATTGTGGGGTTAAGTGCGCCCATGACCCCATGACCCCGCGTTTACCGCGCAGAAACGACGCGCATTTACTGCGCCCGGGAACGCCAACCGTCCACCTCGGCCACAGCGGATCCGCGCGCGTGCTGAGGCCTAGTTGTGGCAGGCCCCAGCCTGCGGCGACGTCCTGTCGTGCGCGTGGGCTGGCAGGCTGGTCCGGCCAGATGGTGCCGCGTGGCGCACGGTCAGCGAGCGGCAGGCTCGGCGCCCGGCAAACATGCCACCTAGCTCCCGCCTTCGCATTTCAAAATCACCAGACGGCATGCTTGGTCGCGGTCGACTCCTAGCTGTCGGCTCTTCAGAGTAGGAAGCTGCTGAGGCCTCTTGCCCTTTCAGTCGTGACGTCCCACCAGCTTCAGGGACTACTGTCGTAGTAAATTACCACGGGTAGCCCAATCTACTCCCCATGATGTTCCAAGACATCGGGGCCAACTGCGGCCCTCAAGCGTCGAAGACAAACGGCCGCCTTCTTATGGCCGGCTGGTCCAAGCGGCCATCTGCAGGAAGGCGGCAAGGCCCAAAGAGTGGCCCTGGTGCGGGCCAACTCCAAGCAGGCGGCCACGAGAGCGGCCGACTCCTAATAGGCGGCCCATCCACGCGTCCTCAAAGTTTGCACCCACATAACAATGACGAGACGGGGCGTGGCTACAGTACAGCCTG
This sequence comes from Triticum aestivum, assembly GCF_018294505.1. Classification (NCBI taxonomy): domain Eukaryota; kingdom Viridiplantae; phylum Streptophyta; class Magnoliopsida; order Poales; family Poaceae; genus Triticum; species Triticum aestivum. The sequence goes on along the minus strand of NC_057807.1, from coordinate 451,948,880 downwards.
CCACCCCCGAATCCAGGGGCGGACATCGCCACAATGCAGCGAACCTGGTGGCCATCCCTAGCATGGCGTGGCACTGTCGCCATGCTTCCCATGACATCATCCATGGCAGAGGCAGCCATGCCCCCATGACGGGTTGTCGGTACGGCCCGTAGACGGCGGGCCCTACCTATCCATGAGAAGCCAGAAGGTGGCAAGCCCAGACCAATCGGCATAACGGGATGCCGACTCCCAACAGCCGGCCCTTCCCTACTCTTGAAGTTTGTGCGCCATTAACTAGATAAGACGGGGTGTGGCTACAGTGAACGCCCACCAAGTGGCGGTACTGTAGACACGCTCCCCCCGACCAAGCCTTCGTCATTAGAGGCAGGGCTATAGTGATGAGCCACCGACAGGACCCACAAGCAGCGGGCCCTACCTGTCGGCCTAGAGCCCGGCAGGCGGCGGGCCCTAGCAGCCAGCGGAGAAGCCGGCGACCACAAACACTAATGACACGGGCCTACACCTGGTCGGATTACCATTGTACCCCTGGGGGGTAGGCCTATATATACCCCCCAGGGCACCCATGCAAAGGGTTCAACCTCTTAGAGATCACTCACACATAGAGAGAGGAGTAGAGCTAGCCTTGCCCTTCTTCCTCCTCTAGCCGGACAGCTCAAGGAGCAATCTTGTAGCCACCTATTGATCTACTTCTCATGCGGAGACCCCATAGAGTAGGATTAGGGGTGTTATCTCCTAGGAGAGCCCCGAACCTGGGTAAGATGCGTCAGCGTGCATGTTTACGCCTTATCCCGTTTCCAAGCACCGGCCATGTTTTACTAGCTCCCACTATGAGTAGCCATCCTTTGGCATATGTCGCACGAACCACCTGACAACACGCTTTCACAAACCAATCTTTTTTGCATGCATCTTGGCGGTTCTTTCTTTGCACTCATCAATGGAAATTCTCATGGACTTGAGAGACTCATTGATATCATGCTTAGGTGGAATAGATCTAAGTTTCAAAGAATCAACATCAAGAGAAATTCTATCCACGTTCCAAGCCAAATCATCAATCTTAAGCATTTTTTCTTCAATCAAAGCATTGAAATTCTTTTGCGAACTCATAAATTCTTTAACACTATTCTCAAAATCAGAGGGCATATCATTAAAATTTCCATAAGAGTTGTTGTAGGAATTACCATAATTATTAGAGGAATTACTAGGAAACGGCCTAGGATTAAAATTGCCTCTATACGCGTTGTTACCAAAATTGTTCCTACCAACAAAATTCACATCCATAGATTCATTATTACTCTCAATCAAAGTGGACAAAGGCATATCATTAGGATCAGAAGAAACACTTTTATTAGAAAATAATTTCATAAGTTCATCCATCTTTCCACTCAAAACATTAATCTCTTCAATCGCATGAACTTTTTTACTAGTGGATCTTTCAGTGTGCCATTGAGAATAATTAACCATAATATTATCTAGGAGCTTAGTAGCTTCTCCTAAAGTGATTTCCATAAAAATGCCTCCCGCGGCCAAATCTAAAAGATTTCTAGAAGCAAAATTCAATCCGGCATAATTTTTTGTATAATCATCCACAAATTCAAACCATGTGTAGGGCAATTACGTATCATTAACTTCATCCTCTCCCAAGATTGTGCAACATGCTTATGATCAAGTTGCTTAAAATTCATAATACCGTTCATTAGGGAGATGATCCTAGCGGGAGGAAAATACTTAGAGATAAAAGCATCATTGCACTTATTCCATGAATCAATACTAGTTTTAGGCAAAGATGAGAACCAAGTTTTAGCACGATCTCTAAGCAAAAATGGAAATAGCTTCAATTTAACAATATCATTATCCACATCTTTCTTCTTTTGCATATCACACAAATCAACGAAGTTGTTTAGATGGGATGCGGCATCTTCACTAGGAAAGCCAGAGAATTGATCTTTCATAACAAGATTCAACAAAGCGGCATTAATTTCACAAGATTCAGCATTGGTAGTAGGAGCAATTTGAGTGCTAATAAAATCATTGTTGTTGGTGTTGGAAAAGTCACACAATTTAGTATTATCTTGAGCCATCGTGACAAGCAATCAATCCAACACACAAGCACACAAGAAGCAAGCGAAAAGAGACGAACGGAAGAGGGGCGAAGAAAAGGCAAAGGTTTTCGAAAATTGTTTTATAAGTGGGGGAGAGGAAAACGAGAGGCGAATGGCGAATAATGTAATGCAAGGGAGAAGAGTTTATGATGGGTACTTGATATGGCTTGACTTGACGTAGATCTCCCCGGCAACGGCGCCAGAAATCCTTCTTGCTACCTCTTGAGCTTGTGTTGGTTTTCCCTTGAAGAGGAAAGGGTGAGGCAGCAAAGTAGCATAAGTATTTCCCTCAGTTTTGAGAACCAAGGTATCAATCCAGTAGGAGACGGCACACAAGTCACCGAATACCTGCACAAACAATCAAGAACTTGCAACCAATGCGATAAAGGTGTTGTCAATCCCTTCACGGTCACTCGCAAAAGTGAGATCTGATAGAGATAATAAAGTAATTATTTTTGTTATTTTTGGTTTATAGATTGGAAAGTAAAGATTGCAAAATAGTAGATCGGAAACTAGCACGATGTAAACAAGATTCAATAATATGGAAAAGAGACCTGGGGGCCATAGGTTTCACTAGTGGCTTCTCTCGAGATAGCATATATTACGGTGGGTGAACAGATTACAGCCGAGCAATTAATAGAAAAGCGCATAATTATGATGACATCTAAGGCAATGATCATGAACATAGGCATCACGTCCGTGTCAAGTAGACCAACTCCTTCCTGCATCTACTACTATTACTCCACACATCGACCACTATCCAGCATGCATCTAGAGTATTAAGTTCATAAAGAACGGAGTAACGCATTAAGCAAGATGGCATGATGTAGAGGAATTAACTCAAGCAATATGATGAAAATCCCATCTTGTTATCCTCGATGGAAACAATACAATATGTGCCTTGTTGCCCCTACTATCACTGGGAAAGGACACCGCAACATTGAACCCAAAGCTAAGCACTTCTCTCATGGCAAGAAAGATCAATCTAGTAGGCCAAACTAAACCGATAATTCGAAGAGACTTGCAAAGATATCAAATCATGCATATAAGAATTTAGAGAAGAACCAAATAATATTCATAGATAATCTTGATCATAGATCCAGAATTCATCGGATCTCGGCAAACACACCGCAAAAGAATATTATTACACCGAATAGATCTCCAATAACATTGAGGAGAACTTGGTATTGAGAATCAAAGAGACAGAAGAAGCCATCTAGCTAATAACTATGGACCCGAAGGTCTGTGGTAGGCTTCATCGGAGAGGTAATGGTGTTGATGTAGAAGCCCTTTGTGATCGAATCCCCCTCCGGTAGATCACCGGAAAAGGCCCCAAGATGGGATCTCACGTGTACAGAAGGTTGCGGTGGTGGAAAAGTGGTTTCGTGGCTCCCCCTTATGTTTTTAGTGTATAAGAGTATATATAGGCGAAGGAACTAGGTTGGTGGAGCTACGAGGGGCCCACGAGGGTGGGGGCGTGCCTACCCCCCTGGGTGCGCCCTCCTACCTCGTGGCCTCCTTGTTACGTCTCTAACTTCATCTCCAAGTCTTCTGGTTTTCTTTCGGTCCAAGAAAGATCATCGCAAAGGTTTCATTCCATTTGGTATTCCTTTTTGCAAACCTCTAAAATAGGCAAAAAAACAGAAACTGGCATTGGGCCCTCGGTTAATAGGTTAGTCCCAAAAATAATATAAAAGATCATATTAAAGCCCATTAAACATCCAAAATAGATAATATAATAGCATGGAACAATCAAAAATTATAGATACGTTGGAGACGTATCAATTAGTTTTAGACCTGATTAATTGTTATTTGGTACCAGCATTGAGCATGAACATTATATATGGATCTTGTTTAGTGCGAGACGGTTATTCATTTAAATCAGAGAATAATGGTTGTTCTATTTATATGAGCAATATCCTTTATGGTCATGCACCCTTGAAGAGTGGTCTATTTCTGTTGAATCTTGATTGTGATGATACACATATTCATAATATTGATGCCAAAAGATGCAAAGTTGATAATGATAGTGCAACTTATTTGTGGCAATGCCGTTTGGGTCATATCGGTGTAAAGCGCATGAAGAAACTCCATAAAGATGGACTTTTGAATCACTTGATTATGAATCATTTGATACTTGTGAACCAAGGCTTATGGGCAAGATGACTAAAACTTCATTCTCCAGAATAGTTGAACGAGCTAATGACTTATTGGAAATAATACATACCGATGTATGCGGTCCAATGACTGTTGATGCTCGTGGCGGGTATCGTTATTTTCTAAACTTCACAGATGATTTGAGCAGATATGGGTATATCTACTTAATGAAACACAAGTCTGAAACATTTGAAAAGTTCAAAGAATTTCAGAGGGAAGTGGAGAATCATCGTAACAAGAAAAATAAAGTTTCTACGATCTGATCGTGGAGGAGAATATTGGAGTTACGAGTTTGGCCTTCATTTAAAACAATGTGGAATAGTTTCACAGCTCACGCCACCTGGAACACCACAGCATGATGGTGTGTCTGAACATCGTAACCGCACTTTATTGGATATAGTGCGATCTATGATGTCTGTTACTGATTTACCACTATCGTTTTGGGGTTATGCATTTGAGACAGCTGCATTCATGTTAAACAGGTCACCATCAAAGTCCGTTGAGACGACACCGTATAAACTGTGGTCTGGCAACAAACCTAAGTTTTCATTTCTTAAAGTTTGGGGGTGCGATTCTTATGTCAAAAGGCTTCAGCCTGATAAGCTCGAACCCAAATCGGAGAAGTGCGTCTTCATAGGATACCCTAAAGAAACAATTGGGTACACCTTCTACCACAAGTCTGAAGGCAAGATTTTTGTTGCTAAGAACGAAACCTTTCTAGAAAAGGAGTTTCTCTTGAAAGAAGTGAGTGGGGGGAAGTAGAACTTGATGAGGTAATTGTACCTCCCCTCAATTTGGAAACAGTACAAAAAAGACACATCCGTGACATTTTGGGCCAAACTAAATTTTTTCTGTCATACTTATGACACTTCTATGACGATAATTGTGACAAATCCTGGTATCATCATAGATGTGGTGGGCTCCTACTTCTATGACAAAAAATCATGACAGAAATGGGCTTTTTGTCCTAGGCGGGCTGGAGACGCAGCTGCATGACATTCTTTGGGCTGTCCATGACGGGAAAAACCGTGGTAGAAGCGAGGGTGAGGAAAATTTCGGGGAGTTCCCGATTACGGTGGGTGGACGGGGGCCGAGCGATGCGCGTTTCTCTCGTACACGTACATGCGTGTGGGCGAGGCGTTGGGCTCTAACTGAACTCGAGCGAGGCGTTGGGCTCTAACTGAACCCGAGCGATTGCACTAGCTACGTTACTGAACCCGAGTGATTCCTTTGCTACTGTTGCTAACTGAAGACGATCGATGCTGCCTCTGGATGAAAAGTGAGCTTTGCGTGGGGGCTGAACGAACAGTGAGCGTTGCTGGGGGTTTGGATGAATAGTTCCTGGTGGGGGTGGATGAACAGGACCCTGTGGTTGCCTCTGGATGAACAGGACCCCGATCGATCAAGCCGGATGGGGCTGGATGAACATGACCCCGTGGAGGGCTGGATGAATAGGACGACCCCGTGGAGGGCTGGATGAACACTAGATGGTGGAGGGTTGGATGAACAGTAGCCCATGGAGGGGTGATTGAATAGGAGCCCGTGGAGAGGGCTAGTTGAACAGTAATCGGTGGAGTAGCACGCGGTGGAGGCTGGATGAATAGGAGCCCGTAGATGAACAGTCGCAGGTGGAGGCTAGAGGAGGTCGACGGTGGATGAATAGTAGCCCGTGGAGGCTGGAGGAGGTCGACGGTGGAGATGAACAGTATCCCGTGGAGTCCTGTTTTGTGGTACGCCACACCCCTCCCGATGAAGAGGACCCCCATTGTAACCGTAGTGCTCAAACACAAGTCCGTTTCCTCTGTTTTGCGGTACACCACACCCCTCCCGATCAACAGGACCTCGTTTTGACCATAGGAGGTCCAACACAAGTCCGTTTCCTCCGTTTTGCGGTACGCCAGACCCCTCCCGATGAACAGGATCCCGTTTCAAACGTGGCTGGTCGAACACAAGGCCGTTTCCTCTGTTGTGCAGTATGCCAGGCCTCGTTTCCATCGGTTGTTCCGTCCAAGCCCTCCCGATGAACACTACAATGCATTGCATTCCGACCTAGCCGGTTGGCTCCCCATGAACATGACGACAACACTGTTTCTTCGTTCTGACCCAGCCATGTACATGAGCCCTGTCCCTACATATGCGCAAGTAGGCGTTCGAGACCCCTCCCGTATGTATGTACGTGGCCGTATTTTCTTTCTTGCACACTGGTCGTTGTACGTACGTGTACATGCTATGTGTGCGCCTCTACATTGACCAGTATGTACGTACACATTTGCGACTAGAATGACAATGCTACGTACGCTTCAACCAGGTGGGCCCCGAATGTCAGGCACTTCCTGCTGTGCGAAGATGTAGATGGTGGTCCCAGGCTAGTCAGGGGGGCCGAATCGTTTTTTTCGCATGTACGGCACTTTCCTTGCGTAGTGAAGATGTAGCTGGTGGGTCCCAACAGTCAGGGGGAAATGATTTTTCATGAAATACAGTGGCCCGTCTGGTGGGTCCCTGATGTCAGGTGGAGGAATAGTTATTTTGCGCATAATAAGGAGCCAATTCCTTGTGGCTTCCCTGGACCCAGCTGTCAGCCTATCAATGTACAGTGCTCTTCTGATGGAAGTCGTTCCTTGACCACGTTGACCACGCCACGCTGAGAGCACCAGGGCACGATGGGGACGACGGCAAGGCCTAGGAAGGGGACGACGCGGAGCCGGGGAAGACGCGACAGTGGATGCCCATGGGAAGAGGAGTACGAGGGTTCACTGGTTCGTCTGTGGTGTGAGGTTGCCGTCACCGCAGAATAACAGGGGGCGTGGGTGAGTGGAGGGATGGCCTGGCCAGCGGTGGGAGTAGTAGGGGGCGGTGAGGCCTCCACAGTAGCAGATCCAGCCACGGGAGGCTGTTGCAGGTGGCACGACCGGCGCTGCTTTGGGCGGCTGGAGCAAGAAGACCAGAGGTTGAAGAAGCACGACCGCCGTTGGATGGACACTGTACGGTTACTACAGCTAGAATCATTTATATTGACTAAGTTGACAAAGCCCTTGGTACGCGTCAACTTGGTAGGCCCACAGGTCAGCTTCCGAAATGGTGCGCCCCAAATGTCAGGGGGAGGAATCATTTTTTGGGCGGGTGAAGTTAGAATATCTGAGATTGAAGAAGAAGCACGACATCCGTTGGATGGACATCCAACGGCCAGTGCTGCTAGAACCGTGTGTTGACTATAAATTGACAAAGCCTTGCATACGCATCAACTCTCTTTTTTTTAGGGGACGTGTCAACTTAGTAAGGCCACAAGTGTGTGGTAGAGAACTTATAGCCCATTTGAGATTTGTAAGAATGTGCAACCCATTTTTGAATTCTAATGGAATTTACTACATCACATTTACAGTTTGTTAAAAGTACAGACCAACCGTTCAAAACAAAAACTCAATAAAATTTCCCACATTTTGATGGGATCCTGAATATTTTTATCCCGAAATTTTTAGTCAGATTAAATACAATTTCAATATAAATTTGTATTATGTAAAAATCAAACGAAACATTGCGCACGCAACAATTAAAAATTAAGATTTTCAAAATCCATAAAGAATATTTTATAAACTAATTTCGTGTTTGGTGCATTTTTTATAGTTACTGCCCAGTTTTTATAATTACATCCCATTTATTATTTTTTAAAGCCCATTTTTCTGTTAAGCCTAATGCATCCCTCCTAGGAAAGATTTGCAGCCCAGCGGGACAGAGAATAACAACTTGACCTTGCCTGGGTATTCCTAAAAAAAGTATAGCTCGGCTAGCCATTTTCAGCTTGAAAAAAATTAATATCTGGGATGGATATCTGGCCTGGGCTAGACGGGCCACAACCCGCCCAATTAACACCTGCAGCAATGTTTTCGTTGTTGTTCGGAGGAGAAAAATTAATATCTGGGCTAAACATCACTCAAGAAAAACTCTGAAGTGCTCACACCTCAAAAACACAAATACTGCTCGAGCTGCTTGGTCCCAGTTGTCGGACGCTTCTTGAGAAATTCTCTCATTTATTGACTACATAGGTTGACAATGGTGTGGGGCCGTGATGTCAGGAAACCAGGAGGAAGCAAAAAAATTATAGTTTTATATAATAAGGAGGCACTTGCGTACGTGCGGCTATGGCCTTGGTGGGTCCCCACTGTAATCCTCTCCAAGTAAAGTCATCTCCTCATCCTCATGTCCGTTGACCATGTTGACAACACGAGACGGTGGCGCCACGGCGAGCACAACAACTCGAAGGACAACAGAGAGGGCCTCACGGGCCCTGTGGATGGTCTGATACAGCGCCCGTTGCTCATTCGTGAAGCCAGGATCATAGGGCCACATGTCCGTGATGGCATTGTCGTTTGCTTGTTCACCGGTGCTCATTGAGGAGACGGAGGTTGCAGCACAGGTCCTCCTGTGCTGGTAGCTCTTCCGCCGTTAGGGTGTCAAAGTGCGGCCGCACCTGCTCTATGGTGAACACGGCATGAACCGGCTTGGACAGTGGCGCCGGCTCCTCGTCGGAATCTACGTCCATCGTTTGATTGTCGTCGCTAAGCTCAGCGAGCTCGCTGGTGAGCCAGCATGTCCGGCTGCTGGACTGACCCGCTGCCAAGCATGAGTCTGACTGCCCTGGCCCACCCAGACTGCCTCCCTCGCCCGCGCGCGCTTTGCGCCCGAAACGGTCAGCATCGCCTGCCCCGCTTCCCGGTGCAGGCGATTGCTCCGCCTTCAAACGACACAAGTGTCGTCCGTCCGTTCGTCTACCGCCCACATTAATGATACATGGTTGCCGAGGCAGCTACTCCCGCACCACACGTCCGTCCCTCCGCCGCCCACCATTGCTATATAAACTGATGCGCCGGCCATAGCCGCATTCATCCGCATCTGTTCCCTTTCTCCTGTCCACACCACTACTGCCCACCATGGCTTCCTCGCGCTCCAGCGCTCTTCGGGACGGGCGGACGACGGACCACAAGGAGATAGCAGTCATTGCTGCCGACTGGCTGGCCGGCAGGCAGCCGGAGGACAATGGTGTCCCAATTGAGAACATGGTAGTCGATGATCCGGCGCCAACCCCCTCCTTCGCGCCATCCTCGCCAATGCATTGCACCATGACCATCAGCGAGGCTCGTGCCCAATATATGGACACGGTGAGGCAGAAGCGTGAGGAGCAGTTCCAGGAGGCACAGGCTGACACCGCCTACAACCACCATCTCCTCCAGGAGCACCTGCAGGCAGAGGAGCAGATCGCCGCGGAGCAAGCGGAGCAGGAGGCGCTGCTCGACTCGCACCGCTCCACCCACGAGGGCCGCCTCGAGTGCTGGCGATACCGCATATGGGAGGCAGAGGCTGCGGCCGCCTACAAAGAGGGTGATGAAGCAGGCGAGGCGCTATTTGGCGAGACCAAGGACGAGGCAGAGGACAATGCCGGCTCTGACGAGTCCCCGCTCCGCTAGCGTCACTGTTCAAAAATCTTCCGATTCACCGATTAATCTTCCGATTAATCGCTAATCAGGGGGTGACTGATAAGATTATGCCTTATCTTTGTTGTTTATCTTTTGGACTGATTTATCATTCTGACAAGCGATTTATTGGAAATCTACTGATAAATCAGACCTATTAATAGCACTATGTTTGAAAAAACAACGTTTCATTATGTTTTGTGGACCTTGTTACAGATATGTATTATTGTCCTATTTTGTTTGTCACTATACGAGGATTCAAATGCTAGAAATCAAGGTAACACTTTTGTCAAATATTGTTTTGGTGTTGAATATAGCGCATTTTAGTGTTGGGAACCTGAGATTTGCCAAAAAAAACGATTAATAGTTGACCGATAAAATTGATTAATCGGTCGATTTCCGAGTAAACTCTAATCCCTAGCTAACCGAGATGATAACTATAAGCGATATCCTCAACATTGGCTCGCGTCGACGAGGCCCTGCTCCACCGAGGCCCCGCGGCGCCAACAACGAGGCAGAGGACACCACCGGCTCCGCCGAGGCCCCGCCCCGCCAACAACGAGGCAGAGGACATCGCCGGCTCAGCTGAGGCCCCACCCTGCCGGCAACGAGGGGGAGGATTTCCCCCACTCCTTCGAGGCGCCACCCGCCGGCAACGGGACAGAGGACATCGCCGGCTCCGCCGAGGCCCCGCCCCACCGGCACCGAGGTGGAGGCCCTACTCCATCGAGGCCCCGCCCCGCTGCCAACGAAGTCGCGCCACACAGAAAACAAGGAAGAGTAGAACACGGTAGGTCGCCGCCGCTCGGGTCCAAGTAAGGTCACTGCTGCTATCCTGCTACCCTCCGGTTGAAGCCAAGCTAGGCGGGTTGACCATTGACGACCGATTAGCTTCATGGCGGCGACGTGGAGTCGGAGAGATATGTTGGAGAAGGACGCTGCTTCTACTTAACTGCTGGTGCAGTTGGCTGACTGACACGTGTCCCAACAGGCATCTGGGCCACATGTCAGTTACGCAACTGCACCTGCAGTTAATTCACTGAAGCTTCTGTTCGGCTCAGCCGGACACAGGTGGGTAGCTTCGGTTAATTAATTATACCTCCAGCGCACCCCTTTTTAGTTGAAGAATGTATGAAATGTAATGAAATTCGGCATGTTTATATGAAATCTGACCGTGTATGAATGAATTTATTTCGATAAGTTTGAATTCTTGTATCACTGGCATTGGATGAACATGCAAAACAATACGTACTAGCATTATTCCCAGGGTGATCACCTTGTTTGCAGCAGTTTCATGTGTACTCCCTCCGGTCCTTTCTAGTCTGCATACAAGTTTTCTCTGCAGTCAAAGTATCTCTACTTTGACCAATCTTATAGAAAAAAGTATGCACTTTCACAATGTGCAAAGTAAAAAGGAACATAAGGAGTACAAAGTGTTTGAGCAGCTTTTTGGCGTTCCTGTACATTGCAATCAAACACACAGGCCTGGCAATTCATAGAGAACATTCAAAACAATCTATGATTATGCATCTCAGCGATTCACATGTCAGAGCCAATATTTACTTCACAAAAAAAATTGATCGACTGCTGACAGCAAAGGGCGTCCCATTCGAAAATATCAAACGCATGTATTCTTGCTAAAATCAATGAGAAAAATTTGACAAGGTTGTCCCATTCCAAAATATCAAATGCCAACGATTGTGGAATGGGCAGGGTTTGCCATTAGTTCGGACAATCACATGGCATCTCGTGCTAAGTAAACCAGTTGTTCTTTTTGTGCAGTTCCACCAAAATCAACCAAATTCGCGTGTAGCTTGTATGATTTCGCCCTTATATGTTGCAACGCCTTGAACCTATCGGCACCTCCTTTCTTATGGTGGAAATGAATGATTCGATGTATTCATTAACATTTTGTGTAGTTCCCATTGAAATCAAGCTGAGCACCCCTGTCTGCACAAATACAAAAAAAGTGATTAGTATAAAGCAAATTGTACTATGAATTGACAGTTTAGACAGGCACCTACATGGTCCATGTAGAGCACATTTTTAGAAAAATGTAACTCACCGAAAAGAATCCTAGAACAACATTGTACTCGCGCATCACAGCAAGAAAATGGAGATTGGTCAGTCCTTCTGAGCTGAAGTTAGTTTGGTCTTGTGGGGAGTAATGTAACCATCCTTCAACTGCTCCTTCTGATGAGAAGATAGACAGGGCTTCTTCATCCTGGCATAATCGGAACTAGTCACTTCACGTACTCCATATTCTTCTTCAGAGAAGGATGATCTTGTTGTGCAAAGACAAGAGGACAACTAAATGCTAGCATCCATGTTTGCTTGAAAAAAGGAAAGGAAATATTTAAAACAGCACAGACGAAGCACTTCTCAGTGACAATACCACTTTTTCATGACAGTATCTAAACAGTAGCACAACACTAATAGAGATGAAAAAGCTCAATCATATGGATGAAATCAGTGGGCGAGTACCAACCTTTGCCAGGAGGCTTATTGTGTAGAGCATACAGATGAAGCACTTCTCCGGAACCATCTGTTGTTATCTACTATGGTGGTCACACGTACTATATACTCCTCGATTAGTTTAATGTTTCCAATATCTTCTTGTGTAGTTCCACTAAAATATATAGTATCTTCAAAGAAGAACCCTGTTTGCACAAGTAGAGATAATTACGTATTACATTAAGAGTGGCATCAAATCAGTGGCAAAACAATTGCTTGTTCCAGCCATAGCAATAAATTAAGATGCAAAACGGTATCATTACTTGTGTCATCATAGTTCTAGTGCTTCATTATAGCACCGGGAGTTGATTTTTGTTTTTCTTCCACTTGTTCTTCCCCTTCATCACTTGGTTCAGTAACAGAAAAGCTTCTCCTTCAATGTAAGATTTTTCATGTCAATTAGGGAGCACAAGTATAGCACTAAACAATGACATTAATTTTCTGATGAAAGTGGCAAAATACAGGCCAACAGTTGTGAAATATCATTATCTTACCTCAATGGGATATTACGGTGCACATACAGATTGGAAGTCTTGTCTCCATTTGTGCAGTTCACTAAAATCAAGCAACATTACCATACAAGTAGCACAACATATGAAAGCACACTACAGAATCATGTGAAAGAAGGCTAATACTGACCTCTCATGACACGGAATTCAAACAACTCACAAGAAGAAGATCTGAACCAAATTTGCCAACACAGATAGGAAGTAAGATCTCCTCTTGTGCAGTTGCACTAAGATCAAGCAATCAAGCAATGTTGTCGGTGTGATATTTTGGTTGAACTACACAAAACACTCTTAAAACAAAAGTGTTTTGTGCAGTGCAACAAAAGGTCACAATGGCAACGAGGTGAAGTAGATAACCCTGTTTACACAGAGGTGCAAAGGAAACAACTAGTGGCCAATAACGGTGGATGACCCAGAAGCCAACAAAAAGAAGCATCTACCTTATCTAAATGGGAAAGAAAGCAAGACAGTAGCATTTCTCAAACGGTGGCATTGATTAATATTAACAGAGAGATTATATTAACAATAAAATTCGTTAAACATGTAATTTGCTTTTAACGGTGGCATTGCATCAATTTTCCAGCGGCATTATTAGAGGGTGTTTGTTTACAGGGACATTTTGGTGTAGGGACTAAAACAACTCCATGTCAGTCCCGTCTAAACCAAACATGAGGGACTTTTAGGGACTAAAAGTGGGCATTTGGGACTAAAGAAAGAAGACCCATAGGGAGAGTCTTTTTGGGACTTTTTCCAACAGTTGCCCCTGCTACGCATCGCACCTTGTCTCTACTAGTTCATTACTAGAGGTAACATGGTCTTTTAGCATGTCATTTAATAAACTCTAGTCCATGTTTAGTCCCTAGAACCAAGCAGGTAGGGACTAGGGAGTTTTTAACCAAACAGGGCATTAGATTAACAACAGCTAAAGAGTTGCACGGGATAGTGGACGCACCAGCACCATGTGCATCTATCGATGTACTGGGGTGATGCACAGTCTGCTGCAACAAAGAACAAACAACCAAGGAGCATATTTGTGTTGGTCCCAGTTTTTTTATCTTTAGACACCTTTCCCTATGTGAGCGCAGCAAATCTAGTCCTGCTCAAACTCTACAGCCTTGTCCCCCAAAACAAAAGATCAGTTCGTTACAGATGTGTGTATTGCGTTTGTCATGTTTTCCCTTTTCGACCAACGTAGGTTCCCCCTTCCTTTCCTCTTTGAACCACGTCCTATATTTATGCTATACAACTTTCCCCACTACTTTCCCCCATTCCTTTCCTCTTTGAACCACGTCTTAAATTCATGTGATACAACTTTCCCCACTACTTTCCCCCTTCCTTTCCTTTTGAACCACGTCCTAGATTCATGCAATACAACTTTTCCCACTACTTTCCCCCATTGCTTTCCTCTTTGAACCACGTCCTAGATTCATGGTATACAACTTTGCCCACTACTTTACTGTTTGATCCAACACATAGATTCGAGTGCAGAAGCGGAAAAATCCCACATGCAGCTAGAGCAATGCATGTGGAATAAGTAAATTATACCTTAAGGTTCTTGGGGTGTGGTTCGATGGGCGACCGGAGGCCGTTCGGCCCACACTATGTACGGCGGCAAAGAAGAAGGGGTCGGAGGCCCTCCCGCACCACCGCTGGGTGAAAGTGAATAACTACGCCGGTAGTGGATTCCCTCCCTTGCCGATGGCGACAGCGTTAAGCCTCCTTCCCTTCCTAGTGGATGGATCCTGCTGGCTCTTTGACTAGCAGTGAGGGGAGAGAGAGAGGCCAACGAAGTCTTGTTTAGATCTGGAGAGGGTGAGAGAGTGTGAAGAGAGCAACTACAAGCACTGAGGCTCTAGAGTGTATATATATACTCGAGAGAGAGCGAGATCATATAGCTCCGTATCCATCCATTTTGACCAGTCAAAGAATCCTCCTGGCACGAATTATGCTCAAGTGTAGTTATCGAACCTGAGACCTCAAGTTTGATGAGCGAACAGGCTAACCAGCTACACAACCCTCCCATTATGTTCAACGAGAGGAAAATAACCTTTTATACATTCCTGCATTCGTGTGACAAGCATGTCATGTTTTTTTGTGTGGGAGTCATTGGGATTTAAATCATAATCGTGTCATGTGGCTTTGGTGGTAAGACTATCCATAGTGGTGCAGAAATCAGCCTTAGTCACCTTACCTCTCTCCACGTAGTATGTTGGGTCCCACCAGTCAGAGGGTGAAACAAATAAATTAATAAGAAAAATTTAAAGCGCCAACGGTGTATCTTACCTCACACATCTCGCTACTGCTCGGGAACACTATCCAATTGATCCCTCTGTTCGCTCACGTACTATTTTAAGTCAATCCTTATTATAACATGCACACAATTTTGGGCACTTGTATTCGACCTAAGTCAATGTGCCACTGTATCTCGTACTACTCCCTCCGTCTAGGTGTAATAACTCATGTTAGAAGGTGCAGCGGGACCAAGGTGCAAGCAGATTGGAAGAGCAGGAGAAACTTGACCGGTCATTCCTCCAATCAAAGCCCTGATTTTTGTCTCTAAACGCAACAATTAATCCAAACAACTAAGAGATGCCATTTTAGCTACCATGCAAGGCCACGTATTAACTCGCATGCAAGCCGACTTTGATTTCTTGACTGATCAACACGTAGTTGCGCTCCATGCATTGGGTTTCCGGGGGAGATAACAAGGCAGAGTAAGGAGCGTTTGGTTACATTGCTTAGGTTGGTCATAGTGGTGAGTAACTTGGACTAGTAACATGCATATTTTACTAGTCTATGTTACTACTACGCGAAGTTTGCCATCAGAAGAGAGCCGATCTGGCTCTCCTGAGCTAGCAAGGTTTTTCTAGCCCACCCAAGCTAGATGGCCCACAAAAGCTAACATATTTTAACAGTTCCAAACGCCTAACCTTTCCTGGCTATGCTATAAGCTGTTCTTGCTAAGGATCCAAACACTCCCTAAGTAACAACACTCGCTAGCAACGAGGCCAGGAGGGGATTGAGATGTGAAGTTAATGGACGACGCCTAAACATTTTGGGAATATCTGATTTCCGTAAGATGACTTAACACCTAGACGGAGGGAGTACTACTCCTCAGTCCAGGTTTGATGGAATATTCGTCACCTCTTCTCTTCTTGTATGTACTCCATTTATATCTCACTTCCTGTGGTTTCGCACTCGCATGATTTTCCTATTCTATGAACCTATGTGTGCGTGTGTGTGTGTGTCTGTGTGTGTGTTTAACAGCATGTGTGTGTTAGAGAGAGCGACAGATCGACCTACTCCTATAGAGAGATGGTATGTAGTGTATGATTTTAGCCGCGAGAGTCCGTGCATCCTCTCGTTTCTGGGCATCCGGTAGGGACAGGCGGACAGCTGCCACGCCCGCTCCTGACTAGCCTGGCCCACCCAAAGCCCCTCCATCGCTCGCGCGCACTTCCCGCCCGAAACGGTCAGCACCGCTCCAAAGAATCGATGCCGCATTCATGCCCAGGCAGAGCGGACGCGACCTCTCACTAGCGCCTGTGTTGAAGGGAGAAGCGGATTCAAGAGTGATGGTTGCTTCGTCCGTCCAACTTACTGTTGGGTCTATGTGATTTGACAGCTCATTGGTCATTATTACTGAGGTGGTAGGACTATTGGATGTCCCACGCTTTCGGTGAAAGGAGGTACTACTAGATTACAATTTTATCCATTCTTACAGCGGAGGAGTGCAAGAGCAGTGAAAAAGCACAAGCTCGGTGATTACATGGCCCACCTCACACTATCACCATATTTTTTGGACACCGTGCGACACCTAACTCTTTACATAGTACTCCCTCCGTTCCTAAATATAAGTCTTTGTAGAGATTCCACTAGGTGGACTACATACGGACAAAATGAATGAATCTACACTTAAAATGCATCTATATACATCCGTATGTGGTTCATGGTGAAATCTCTACAAATACTTATGTTTAGGAACGGAGGAAGTACTAGTATAGTACGTACTGTAATTTATCAGCAAGATAGTACAATGCTATGAAGCTTCCAGCTTCTATTACATGTATCTTGCGTACAAGGTTGCCCATTGCAACATTTCATCAAATACAAAGGAGACTAACATGCATGCTATTGCATCTCAATGATTGACAGATCATAGCAAATATGTACTCCCTTCGTTCCAAAATAAGTGTCTCAACTTTATGCAAACTTTAGTACAAAGTTGTACTACTACTAAAGTTGACACTTATTTTGGAACAGAGGCAGCTAAAGAAAAAAATGATCCATGCAGTCCCTAGCCCTTGAACCATAAACCCTAACCAGGCTTTAATTTTTTGGCAACATTCGAGCTTCCCAAGAAATGAGTTTGCAACCTTTTGACCATCGGATCATTTTGTGTAGTTTCACCAAAATCAAGATGAGCATCCTTGTGGCAAAGAAATTGGAGAAGCGTGATTAGAATAAGATTACTGGGACTAGTTGATGAGACATAAACTCATCACAAATACAGTACATAGAAGCCAGTAGAGGTATGTGCGAGGCAAAGAAGTAGAGAAATATCCACATGGAGTGGTGTGGGCGGCTGGAGCAGTGGTGCAAGCCGACTGTAAAGGGAGTTGTACCTGAGGGATGTTGGGACGTAGCTCAACCTTGAGGAGGGCGATGGGAGGCGGCAACTGCCCACGTCGCGACAGTGAGCAAGGGATGAAGGCAACCTCACCGGCTTTGTGAGAGAGAACGGCGGGGACCCCTGGTCGGGACGTGCCGACAGTGGGTTTTCACCGTTGGCGACGGCGACCGCATCTATACTAAGCATCCACCCCTTCCCCCGGCGGGCGTGATCCGCCGGGATGTTAGAGATGTGGCCACAGTCTTTTTGTGTGAGAGAGTGTGAAGAGAGCAACCCCAGCAAGCAACCGTGTAGGCTGGCCCGTCCTGACTATGTATATAGTGGAGAGGTTTAGTTTTCTCTCCATATGAACCTATTATATTGCGTACGTGCCACTGAAGAAAAAAAACTTTATTTATAAATGATGCGGCACCTACTACTCCTTCTCCTATAAACCTTGCACTTGGCATCTCCAAAATATTAACCTTGCGATTGGCTCTTCGCCTCTTTGGGAAGTCGAGCAATAATGGTACTACAGTATATATCGTTCTGGCTATATGAGACCGAATGAATTGTTGCATGTCCACCACGTGGGCGAGGGTCAAGGGGCGAGGGAGAGTGCGTACTATTACGTCCGTTTCAGGGGGTGTTTGTTTCCAGGGACTTTTTAGTGTAGGGACTAGAAAAAGTCCCTCTTAGAGACTTTTTAACCAAATAGGAGGGACTACTAGGGACTAAAACTTGCTTTTTGGGACTTAATGAAGAAGACTCTCAAGGAGAGTCTTTTTTGGGACTTTTCAAACCATGCCCCTCCCTGCACCCATTGCCCCGCCGCCCCATGGTGTTGTTTGGTTGTTATTTTTCTGTATACTAGGGGTAACATGGTCATTCAATAACTTCTAGGGAGGGACTAGGGACTTTTTAGTCCCTGAAAAACAAACAGGGAGGAACTTTTTGAGGAGTGGGGACTTTTTAGTTGGGACTAGAAAAAGTCCTAGGACTTATGAACCAAACAGGGCCTCAATATGGACTACATACGGAGCAAAATGAGTGAATCTACACTCTAAAATACGTCTATATACATCAGCGTTTGGAGTATGTACTAGTAGTTCATATTGAAATCTACTAAAGGACATATATATTCCAAACAATATGATAATCTCTCTAACCAAGGTAGTAGGGACAAGGAGTAAATAGAGGGAGTAGTAAAATTTTCTCCTCGTCCTGCGAGCCACCGCGCGCGTGGGCTAGGGAGCGGGCGTAAGGTGTACAGTACTACTACTAGTAAACAAGCCTCACCTCATCCTGTGAGCCACCGCACCCATGGGCGAGGGAGACGGCATACTAAGCAAGCTTCTCCTCATTCTGTGAGTTGACGGGACACATCAAAAGTACTCCAGTGTATAGAGCCTTTCCTCTAAGGTAGGCCCCACATGGTTTGCCTATTTTTTAACATAACGCGTCAAGTCGCAATTTGTTTGTTCACCCGTGGTAGATGATCCTCCCTCCACCAAGTGGATAACCAGTACACGTGTCAAATTACCACGTGGGCTGCCTTTTCATACAGAAATGAGCTCCACCATATACCCGCGCGGGTGTGGTTGGGAAAGAGATGGGAGTACGTGCGCCGTGCGTGCACCTCTTCTCTTCGTGCACGTCCCCCACCTATGTGGGTGTGTGTGAGAGAGATACAAACCTAGATAGATGGCATGTGCGCTCGTGAGTGTTTTTTGTTTTGGGTCGGGGGTTGATTTCGTGAATGTATTTGTGGGAATATGTATCGATGACATCTCAAACAAAATTTAGCATGCAATGTGTGTGAAATGGAGGCCTATCCATATCATATATAGAGGGTCGGGCGATCCACGAGAAGAGAGGGAGGGGTCATAGATATCGATAGAGTCAAAGAGAGGATCAAGTGGGTGGGTGCGAGATCGATGAAGAGAGCCATCGATGAAGATATAGGGCGACTGACCTACCAGAACGTCAGAGGGCACAGGTCAAGTTTGAGTGTGGCAGGGAGACATGACTAGAGCGCCCGATGTATCGGTGTGTGTGTGTGGGAGGGGGTGGGGGAGGGGTGGGCAGAGGCCTAACTATAGAGGTAGAATCACTCGTATATGTGTTGAGAAGGAGAGACCCAGGTATGTCTTGAGGGAGATCAGTCGACATCCATACATAACTGAAGGAGGGGAAATAGGATGGGACAGAGAGAGAGAGAGAGAGAGGAGAGAGAGAGGGAGGAAGAGGGGTAGAGTGCTGGATGGGTGATGGAGTTGCTTCTCGAAGATGGTGGGAGAGGCCTACTAGACAAACTGGGGGTGGAACTGCAATATTATCAATAAGAGTGGGGATATGTTTCTGTGTGTGCCTGTGTGTGATAGATCTGTCAGGACGCATCCATGGATGATGAAGGGAACCATGTGTTTGGTAAGAAAACCTAACTAGATCGGTAGATCAATTGTTGTTTGTCGGAGGAAGGGAGAGACATAACTAATGAGGTAGATCGATCGGTGGGTGGGGAAAAATGAGTTATAAGGACCTAGCTAGCTATATGTATAGCGGGAGATCGGTCGGTGTACGTCCATTTGTTAGAGGCAAATAAGGCCCAGCGAGACGGATAGACAGAGAGAATGGAGCTAGGAGGTGGTGCGAGAGGCCCAGCTACTAGCTAGATAGGGGGAGGAGTGTGCGGTACTGAGAACAATGAAAAGAGGGGCGAGAGTTTACACGTGTGTGGGACCGTATGAGAGACACGAGGCAAGGACACATAAAGGAGGAGATTGAAGGTGCGTGTGTATGTTGTAGGCAGACATCACTGGAGAGGTTTATCGATTGGTGTGTGTCGGAAAGGAGTTGTGGAGACTGTGGGAGAACGACCTAAAGAAAAAAATGAATGTGCGCGATGGATAGAATGCTGAGGGAGGGGGAAGGTGAGGAGGGCGTGTGCATGCACGAGAGAAAGTTAGTGGTAGCTACAAAGGTTGGAGGATTGTGTGGGTGTAAGAGACTAACAAAGATCATAATTTGATATGAAAGTGGATTCATATATTTGAGTAGGAGATCATAGTGTTTTAAACATATGCATGCATGCATGAATATAGCGGTGATACGCGTGTTGTGGTTTTGCACATGTTATACCATAATGTGATAATGCATGGCGTTTGCAACTCACAGCTAAATGTCGAACAATCTAAACCATACTATACATCGAACAATCTCACATTTTATTTGAATTTGTGATAATGTGTGGCGTTTGCAGCTTACAACTAAATATCGAACAATCTAAACAATACTATATATCGAACATTCCCACATTTTATTTGAATTTGTGGTAATGTGTGGTATTTGCAACTCATATCTAAATACTTGTAGGCGTAGGGGGCGGGGCACCATACATAATATGATAAACACATTATACATATGAGACATAGTTTAGATTATGAAGATCTAGCTAGAGCTTGAAATGTATTGTGATTTGAAATCAACATAAAGTGGATTCAAAAAGTCGAGTTCGAGTTCATATAGTACACATAGTTCATATGTAACTCGAGACTAATCATGTGGTGTGCTGTGAAGATAATACACAAACGATGGTTTAACTTGACAATAATGACGATTGTAGATCTTATTAAAATACAGAAACAAATTCAAATGCTTTGACTTCACAACAATCATTATTGTAGATCTTATTCAAATAGAGAAACAAATTCAAATTTAGTTCATATTGAAGCGGTAGTATATACGTTTGGAATGCACTAAAACGTTCATTTGAGTAGTAGGTTGCATGCATTATACATGTAGCGAAATATTATAATAGAACATAACATGAATTCAAAGTTTTGAATGACATTTGTAGTACGAACTGATTTGGTACAGTACACGTTAGGCTTGTCCGAAAATTTCAACCTGCGGCTTGTTAGCCCAAAATATTTAAGATATATCTTTGTCTCGTTGTGCTTCGACAACACCCTCCATCTCAACCCGCGCCTTGCTATTCCAAAATTACAACGCGCATGAAAACTCCCACCTCCTGTGAAATCCCGACACGTGAAATGCCCGTGATACCCCTGAACCGAAAGAACCGCCTCAAATCAGTGGGGGTTCTTTCGTAACTTACCCCACATTTCGGACAAGCGCGTCCCTAAGCCATGGTTCCCCACTCCCATACCATCCGCCCACCCAGTCATACACCAAGGCCGCGAAAACCCGCGAAGCCCCACACCCTCCTCCGTCCGCCACCCAGCCGGAGCCTCTTCCCCGACGATGTCGTCCACAGCAACACCTCGACGTCCCTCATCCACCGTACCGGATGAGGATCCGTTGTCAATCTCGTCGTCCCGCCGGTTCAGCCACCTCGTCCTCCACCTCCAAGGAGCTGCCCCGATGTTCCCTTCGTCTTTCACGCCACCTCCATTCCCACACCGCTGTCTTCACCTGCACCACCGGAAGAGCAGCATCATCACTGTTTCCTCGAATGAAGCTACGGCCTAATCGGCGCCACCAAAGAGGTTGTACACTAATTGCCGCATTTTCTTCTTGATTTGATCTCACGGTGCTGTCGGCGCTCGGCCCCGAGACGACACGGCGCGGCTCCATCCACGGTGGTGTCACCGGCCACTTCCTCCATGGTGTCGCTCCCTCAGCGGTGACGTCCACATCAGTAGGAGCTGCTGCTGCTTTAGCTCTCGCTCGCGCGGATGCTCTTCCCTTGGTCTCGGTCCCCTACCTGGTCTGCTCTTACTATTGCTCTTGCTCGCGCGCTGCTGCTCTCGCTCTTGCTCTTGCTTGTGATGCTGCTCCAATTTAGCTACACTTCAGTCGACTGAATTGACTTTTGGGTCAGCCGATTTTCAGGGGGTGTGGGGGCAAGCCGGAGTTAAGGAAGAACCAGACGCAGCGGGGAGCGAGGCTCACCGGAGAGGTGCCCCACTATCTATCTTAGGGTTCAGAGTGGGGGCGGTGGTCACCAGCGGTGGTGGGGCGGTGGCGTGGGGATCGCCGGAGAAAAAGCTTGGCACGGGGGGGCTAGAGGGATGGCAGGGGCGGCGGCGGACTGGTGGTGGGGAGTGTTTTTGGGGCGAGCTAGGCGGCGCACCGCCGGCCACGGGCGGCGGGGGGCGGCTATTTGGCCGGTGGTGTCTGGCGGCTCACGGGGGTGGAGGTTGAAGATGAACTGCAGGCCCTTGATTTCGTATCCAACGGCTGCAAAATTGACTGACTACAGATGAAAAAGTCAGTCGACTGACATGTAGCCTCACCTCTAGTGCGTTCAGTTTCGATAGTAAAATTCAGTTTCGACAGCAAAATTATGTTTTGACAGTTAAGTTTAGTTTTGACAGTTAAATTCAGTTTCGACATTTAAGTTCACAGATGAGCGGCTGATGTATTTTACATCTAGCACTTTGTGGTTATGTATTTTACGTCATCTATTGGAGATGCTATTAGAATTCCACTCAGGTTAACGTTGTCTCTCTTGTCGTGCTTCAGCCTCGGCATCGTACAGCTCACCGGAGATGCTCCAACGACGAAACCCTCCATCACAGCGGAGCAGTACCTCGGGCTCCATCTCCAGACGCCTAAGATCTTCTTTCCCTCCTCCGACAGCCAAGTCAGCCGGAGCATCCTCACCGGCCAACCCAATCACGCTGAGATCGACATGGCTTCGCCAAAGAGGTTGTACACTTGTTGCATCTCTTTTTTACTCTACATGTTATATATATTGTCCACTGAGCACACATAGTAACGTGAAATATGATTATTTTATCCTACTATATGACAAGTAGTGAGGTACCAGGCAACTTAGCTATCCGTGATGGACTCTCTTGAACGCCATCATTATTTATCTCTGCGCGTTTGAGCTGTGCATTTGTCAATGGTCCTCGGGGTTGAGCTAGTAGGGTAGTGGCCTGGGTCCAAAGTAATAGAAGTAGCAAAAAAACATTTTTTTAGTGTAGGCTTTTCCTTGATCAAGCCTGCCTACTAGAATCGCCAGTGCTTGAAAGGAAAAGTGGATGAAAAACATAGGAATTGGAAAGTTTCCTATGGCACTACTTTTCATGAATTTGGTGCAAAGGAATGGAGCAAAGGAAAACTGTAGGATTTGTTCCTTTAGTGTCTCCTTGAAAGAAAAACCATAGGAATTCTAATTTCCACTTGTCCTCCTTTTCATATTCCTATTCATGAAGCACAAGACTAAGAGATAGTAGCATAATAGCATTATAACCGTACATTTTCTTGTGGTTTGACTTAATCTCACCATGCTTCTTTGCATCATGTGATCTTCCAATTCTTGTGAATCAAACACCCAGATTGGCAGAAATCCTGTGTTTTTAAATTCTCTGTTTTGCACGTGCATTCCTATCCTATTCCTGTCTATTTCCTATCCCTGCATTGTAAGAATCCTAAAATTCAAACAAGCACTTACACAATTACTTCTGTTACAGATATGTGTCAAAGAAAACCTTGTGTGGTTTGTCCTACTCCTGCGGTGTTGTGTTCCACCCCAGCTCAGCTGCTCCAACGATGGAAGGGTTCACCACAGTAGGGATCCGCTCTCCAGACTGTCTTTCATCGCATCAGATCTTCTTCCCCTCCGCCGATAGCCACGACAACTGCATTACCATCATCAACTGGGTAAATGACCTTGAGGACTACACGGGTCCGCAAGAGAGGTCGCACTCTTCCGTGTCTGCTTACGTTATGCATCGCTTAATGTGATGACATGCTACATTATCATCGTGTTCACCTATTAGACCCTGAGTCAGGTCCAAACTAATGCTGAAACTTGAGTTTTTAAATGGTTGTGGGGTACATATTGGGGCAGCAATCAGTACTATCTATCTACTATCTGGTTAATCTCGGGTGTCTACTATGAGTTTCATGTTGGGTGCAAACAAACATTAAAGGATCCATTATCTATATTTTTTAAATAAAGCTATTATGTGTCTGCTATCATTGGTTTTGGGTCTATCCACAGTTTGCTACCATCACTCTGGATTTGTGCATGCACTCCTTACATAATCTCACTATGTTTTATTCCTATGCATGCCAGTTATTGTACACAATGGAACTGATCATGTAGAGCAAAAGAGACAAGCCTTGGGTGGCAATAAAATTTCATGCAGTCGTCGCTTCATGGTGGGCGCAAAGGCAGCCCCCCCCCCCTCCACCCATTTTGGATCGTAATCAAGAGGAAGATAACTGTTCTGAGGGGGGATTCAGAAGGAGAAGACCACTCCTATTTAGCCCATGAGGTCTTTGCTCTAACTTGGCATGCTGATGCTGGTAATATCATGCATATGGTGCTTTGTGTTGCTTATTGTATACATCAAAGATGTCATCTGCTTAGTTTAGACATGCTATGTGTCAATGCCATCTATTTAGTTTCTTTATCGTATATGTGAATCATGCAATGCCATCTATTTAGTTTCTTTATTGTATATGTGAATCAAGCAATGCCATCTTGTTTAGCCAGACATCATATATGTGAATTTTGCAATGCCACCCTGGTTAGCTAGTCATCTTATATGTGAATTATATCATGCCATCATTTTTTATTACGTGTTAAATTTGTCAACAATTTTAGTACAGTCAATTACTCTTCCTGTGCATCAGCCATTCGACACGGTCATGGAAAAATTTGGAGTGGAAACAAGGTCTTCAGAGCAGATAATGCTATCCGACGAAGCACATGTCTTGTTGGTTACAGATAGCTCCTCAGAGGAGGATTCAGAGACATATGACCAGTCCTATCCCCCCCCCAAGGTGCATGCTCTAACTTGGCAGGGTTATGTTGCTCATATCGTGTGTATGTTATCTTGCATTGCTATGTCATTTGCTTAGTTTAGACATGCTTTGTGTGAATGCCTCCTTTTTAGTGTCTAATTACCATATATGTGAATTATGCAAAGCCATCTTGTTGCAAGACATTATATATGTGAATTATGCAATGTTATCTTGTTGCAAGGCATTATATATGTGAATTATGCAATGTCATGTTGTTTAGCCAAGCGTCATATATGTGAATTATATCATGCTGTCCTTTTTTTGTATTTCTCATTACTTTTGTCGACAATGTTTGTATATTAAACTGCTCTTCCTGTGCATCAGCCATTTGAATTGGTGATGGAGAAATCTGGAGTGAAAACAAGGTCTTCAGAGCAGACAATGCTACCTGCTGAAGCAGATATCTTGCTGGTTACAGATAGCTCTTCAGAGGAGGATTCAGAGGCAGATGACCAGTCCTATTATCCCCCTAAGGTGTATGCTCAAACTTGGCAGGGTTATATTACTCATGTCATGCATATGTTGTATTGCAATGCTTAGTTTTTACATCATATACACAATATTGAATGCCATCTCCTTAGTTGACACATCATATATGTGATTGCCCTCTGCTCACTTCCTTAGTATATAAATCATATATTTGAATTATATCATGCCATGATGTTTGCATAGACAGCATGTATCTGAATTATGGCATGCCAACCCATTTTCTAAAGACATAATATAGTTATATCATCCCGTCCTATTTACATAGTCGTCATATTTTAAATTATTTCATTCTATCCGTGAATTATATCATGCCATCATGTTTCCATTGACGGCATGTTTGTGATTTATGGCATGCCAACCACTTTAATAGACACATCGTATAGTTATATCATGTCATCATGTTTACATAGTCATCATATTTTGAAGTATGTCATTCTATCATGTTTAGTTAGCCATCATACATGTGAAATTGTGTCATGCTATCCTGTTTAATTAGCCATCATATATGTTAAATTATGTCCTGCTATTCTGTTTGGTTAGACAACATAAATGTGAATTATTTCATGCTCTGATTTCTTCCCTACTATCCATTGCACCTGTCTATCTTACAATGTCTGTACATTCAATTACTTTTCTTGTTTATCAGCCATTTCAACTGGAGGGGGTGATGGCAGTATCTGTGGGAGTAAAAACACGATCTTCAGAAAAGATCGTGCTACCTGTCGATGCAGATAGAACCACAGTTGTACTTGCCCAAGAACCAGCCCCACCACACATAACCGAGACTCACGCAGATTGTACCCCTACCCAGTTGGACAGAGAACCAGCTACACCCCTTCTAACCCCAACCCCAGCAGATAGAAACCCAGTTCCTGTTGACACAGCACCGTCTCCACCACAAAGCACCCAAACACAAGCAGTTAGTAAGGCAACTGCAGTGCCCAAAGCACGAGGACCACCACTCCGAACCCCAAGTCTACGCTTAAAGCAGAAGAAGAATTGTTCTCAAGTTAGGTTTCGTAGCTATGGTTCATACTACTTTGCTCTTGCATCACTGTATTTACTCATACCAACTAATTTCAAATTTGAAGGATGCAACTGAAACTCCAATGGTGCAACAGTTATGTTTTGAACCTGTTTCTTTAACGTGTTTGCTGTTGTAACTTGATCTATGTTGATTTCAGTTTCAATTGAATAAAAGTTATGTTCTCATGCCATGCACATTACAAGTGTTGTTATTGTTGTGTAGTTTCCCACACTTATATTCTGTCTATGTTGCTTTGTCTTAAATAGATATGATTCAAACTGTATCTATCTTGATTTGGCAACATAAACTAGAATGATATAGACCATACAGTGACCATACTACATAGATATATGTTTGTTTCATGTTGTTATCATGTCCACCTTACTACTGAACTGGTTTACCAAAATGAGTTTCATATACTACATTGTAAACCTGTGATGTGTTTGTTTGTTTCTCTTTTAGAATGCGGATAAAATATTGGAGAAGGGTACCCCCGTTATGCAATGGTAAAGTAAGTAATGCAGATAAGGTTCAAGATAGTGAGACATCCCTGTTGGTCTTCAAGAAAGCTGGTAAAAACTATATCGAAGACACTGGGACAACCCCAAAGTCCTGTCTTGATGTAGTGTTCGAGTTACTGGCTACTACTGCTGGCAGCAGCTCTTCGAACTCATTGTCTGGATTAGTTCGGCTTCTTGAGTATCAACTTCAAGTTGAAAGACATCGATCAGATGTTATGCGACAGGAAGCCAAAGGACTGGGATGTCCCTGGAGAATTCAAATGCATACTTTCTGGTGCAACAGCAAGTGCTGGAGGATTTAAGCGCCAAACAAGAGAAAGTTAATAAGCTTTCTAAGCATCTTGCCAGCATTATGGGTACCCAGGATATTGTTTCTTGAGCTCTTCTGAAATGGTTTTAGTTCTGGACTTGTTTTGCTGTGGCGTTTATATGTTGCTTTGTTCCCTATATTTGCACTGGTGGCGAACTTTGATGCCCAGTGGATGTAATATGTGTAATAGCCGTGATAGCCTAGCGTAATTTGCTTGCTTATTTATTTCCTTATTGTCTTGTTTATTTCTTTGCTTGTAGTTAGTGCTGTCGTGGAATTATCACGACAGATGTCCTTAGTGTCAGGACTTAGTCGCGAGGCCAACGCATCTATGTGGTAGCTTGAGAGGGGTTGGACGGAATTGAGAGACGCAACATAGATGAGGATTTAGACAACTTCGGGCCCCGGGAAACATCATCCGGTAACAACCCTACATGTTGTTTGAGGCTAGATCTCATTATCATCATGTGGGAGTCGCCGCATAAGCCGGCTCCTCCTTTGGTCGTGTCTAGCCCTAGAGATTATTGCTTGTTGCTTATCCCTCTTTGGGGAGCCCTGCCCCTCCTTATATAAGTTAGAGGGGAGGGTTACATGTGGAGTCCTAGTAGGACTAGGACTAGTCTATCTTTTCTTACAAGTTGAATACAAGTCCTGGTCTTGCTTCCTTCCTCTTAAGCCGGACCACCACAACATGAGCCGGCCTTCTGGGCCTTGGGCCTAGTCTTCTATCTGACACCCCTGCCGGGTCACCATGTCGTCTGTCTGACCCGCCCACCGGGTCACTATGTAAGTCGCGATGTTCAGGCGGGTTACCCATAAATTGCCAGGTCCGGCCGGGTCGCTAGTGAGTCGCCAAGCTTCCGCCGGGTCATACATCCGGCCGGGTCATACATCCGGCCGGGTCATACCGCGGGGTATATCCCCGACATTAGCCCCCAGCTTAATTTGGATGCATCCATGTTAAACTGATCTTGCAAAATAAACGCCAAAACAACTTTGACAGGTTGTGCTCCGAGTTAAAAATTCTTGTAAGCCGGCACCTGTTCATCTTTAAGTTCTTGTCATTTCCTTCTTGATACATGCCCATGAACTCATAGCAAATCTCCTTAGCAGATATGTTTCAACTTTGTCAATGCAAAAAAATCCAGATACTTCTTTTGAAAAATCCGAGTCAAACAGGCCAGCTTCAGAATCAATTTGCTGTCATTGGTCTCTTGTACAGAAATATTGTAAGAAATAATCCACTTGAGTCGGCTTCCAAAGCGCCGTCTTATAAAATATAGGTCTTGAAATACTCATCAGATTTTCAACCGGCTTAAAGATGCAGATCTTGCCGAGTTATAATTTCCAAAATCTCCGAGTTATAAGAGACTGATAATGCTGAGTTATAATTGTTGTTGACACCGGTCATGCAATTGATCTTCCTGATTTGCTCAAAACTGAGAATTTGAAGATGTTCCTCCTTTATATGCATATCACCTGTAGCCCCCAAGTGTCGGGTTGTCATGCTTGCAGCATCCTGGGACTTCTAATTGGCTTATGCTCATAAAAATTTCAACCAGTGTATCCCCCAAGGGTCGGGTCATTATGCAATAATGAGCAGTGACTTTGTAAATATGATCATGTAAACTTGAGCAACAACGTGTAGCCCCCAAGGGCCGGCTTAGTAAGATATTACTGAACTGGGACTTTGTATATGATTCATTGATAATAACATCATATGATGTAATCTCCACCATGGGGCTTGAACCCACGTCCACAAGGTTAAGAGCTTTGTACTCTACCAACTGAGTAGTGGATCTTTCAATATAATGGATTAAGGCTTGTGTACCTTGAATTTTTGACAGGAGCATATGGTAGCCCCCGAGGGCCGGCTCTTTACAATGGGATGTGTCGGGTCTTCAATAAGTTGATCAAAAAACGACTTTACATTAGCCCCCAAGTGTCATGGTGCATGCTTGCAGTGACATGAGACTTGCTTATTTGATTTAATCTCAACTTGAATAATGTAGCCCCCAAGTGCCGGATCGTAAGCCTGCAGCGACTTGGGACTAATCCTTCCATTGTAGAATAAATTATATACATTGATAAAATAATATCCATTGCGCTGAAGTGACTTTAAAAACCTCAAAACCATAATAAAAATCCAGCCATGTTGGCTATTAAAGATTTGAATAATATAACCCGGTATGAGAACCTCAATCATTCAATATCATCATGAAAATCCAGCCAAGTTTGGCTATTAGAAATTTGAATACCTTATCGGTTGACAAGTAAATCCGAAGTTTAAATACTCGGCGACTCTTGGCCGATGGCGACTTAATGCGTATTCATTGTAAGCCGGAATTTTTGTAACCCGGTGGCCTATAGCCCTTGAGAAAATCAATAATTGATAACCCTTTTGAGACACCAATTTCAGTGATAAGCTTGGACTGAAGCATTTATATAAGTCATAGTTCTGCAAATTCTGCCCAGAGTTTAAACAACATATGCCCTGGCGACTTAACGTCAACAGCCAGGGCGGGTAACCACCCAAATGTAGTCTTACCCTGCACACAAGTAGATCACAAGAACCCTTGGTGGTTTGCCGCAGGGCGGGTCATAGTACCTCACATATAACCACTGTGATATTGAATTTGTACTGCCGGCTTACATGACCTGTGCAGTAAGGGTGATGACCCAGTCTTTAGAAGTCAAACCTTCCAAGTATTAATATTGTCATATGATGGTGACTTGTTCGTCGAAAGCCAGGGCGGGTTAATAGAAACCACATATATATGCTTCAGATATGAACAAAAAGTCTCAAAACCCAAAAGATTGTGTTCAAAAACTTAATCCAGACAAAAACAAAATCAAGGCTTCTGATTCGAATACGATCAGTAAACCGTTCCAAAGGGGTTAAGCTAGGATTCGAATACGATCATGTAGCCCCCAGTGGCTTTGACGTTGCCGATCAAGAGGGTACCGACAGCTATGTTCTCTTTGGTTCGAATACGACCTATGTTTGGAAAGGAAGCCCCCAAATGACCTTGAGAGTTGTTTAACGACGCTGATTCGAATACGATCCACGTCGGACCCAAAAAGGGGTTGAGCTATGATTCGAATACGATCAAGAAGCCCCCTAGTGAGTTTGGCAGTGTGCCGATCAAAAGGGTACCGACAGCTATGTTCTCTTTGGTTCGAATACGACCTATGTTTGAATAGGAAGCCCCCAAATGACCATATATTAGCATTGCACCGATCAAGCGGGTACCGACAGCTATGCTCGATGAGCAGGAAGCCCCCAAGTGACCATAATAAGATAAGCCGTAAGGCAGGATACCTATGTTTGAACCGCGCATCATGGCAGCAAGTTCTTTTGGGCATCCTTTAATTTTTCTGAGAACTCAAACTTGCGAGAGACTAATTCTTTTTCAACCAGAACTTAAACCGGATTTGAAAGTTTCAAAAATTTGCGAGGGACAAATTTAGCTTGAGCCGGATTTGAGAGCTTCAAAATTTTGTGAGGGACAAATTTACCCTGGTCCGGCTTTTGAACCGGATTTGAGAACTTCAGTGCTTTGTGGGAGAAAGATGTCTCTTGAACCGGATTTTAAACCAGAGTCCTTATTTTGAGCCGGAAATCTTCTGACGGCTTTAAAATTTTCATCGATCTCGCAGTAGTCTCCGGGGCCCGGGTTATTTTTCCCTTCAACGACCCGGAGTTCTTGAATTTATTGAAACCGGCTAATTTTGCCGAGTCATACCATTGTAACCCCCGAGTCTCAAGACGACTCAAGGAGTTGGCTTGAGATTCTCCATATTTGACCATAGCAGAAGGTATACATCATTGGCGTTGATAGCGCGATGTGAATCCATAGAAGGTTGAGGTGACTGCGACGGGTTATAAATGATCCCATATGAGCCGTGTCAGCAACTCGGCCAATGGTTCCTTCCAATTGGCTATTTGAAGTTAAGCAAACTGTAGTGGCGGCGACTTGTGCACCTGCCCATTGAACCATCCAGTACAGACGGCGGCTGATAATATATGATAATTTGCCTCTAATTTGTTGGAAGAAAACCGGGCTTCCCAAGCAGTGACTTACTCATACTCAATAAACAGCTCATGCAGACAGGTGCGGTCCGGTGTGTTGATGTAGACCAGGCCGCGAGAGACGGACGGTAAAGACGACCGCAACATCTGAGGCGGCACAGACAGATGAACCGGCTGTGGCGTTGTCAGCCGGTGCGGACGGGCAAGTTGTCCTCCTTGTTGTAAGCCGGCGTGGTCGCGAGAGACGGCCACGGCATTGCAAGCCAGCGCGGTCGCGAGAGATGGCCACGGCGTTGTAAGCCGGTGCGGGAGTCCGTTGAGTAACGACGACCACCTGTGCCAAAAGATGTTGGCGTGCCTCCATCTTCGCGGTATAATATCACTTTTTGTCATAAATAATTGTCCTGCATAAACAATATTGCGAACGAAGGCAAAAAACAAACTTGTTTTTTGACAAAAACAACATGTGCTAATAAAACAAACTTGGATGAATGTCACCTGATTTGTTTGGACGACGGATGACCTGTTTATCGCAACAGAGGTAGCTCAGGCAGACCAGCGACTCAATATAGTTCCGGCGGCTCAGGCAGACCGGCGACTTAATATAACCCCGGCGGCTCAAAGCGGCAAGGGCGGCTCAATGCGGCTCCGGCGGGTTGATATAGATTAAGCTGCACGGGCAATGACTTGCGCACACCTGTTCCATCAGTAAGCGGGCACGGATGTCGGTGTATGATGGTGCTAACGCACACTCCATAAGCACAGCCTTATGTATTTGGACGCTAGGTGATCTCGTTGTGTCTCTCATGAATAATGAACAATTATCTAGAGGCAATTTTGCAGACGACAACGGGTCTGCCATTATCACGCAAATCCAATACCAGTGCTGACTGATTTCTCCACCACATGATTCCCCTTTTTGTCTTGACGTGAGGATGAACTAAGAGTGGCTCAATTGGAATACCTCATGATCTGTAGTCGAAATAACAAGTACTTTAAATCGGTAGCGGTGTACTTTAAATTTGTAGTCAAAATAATCAGCATTTGTTTTGACTGATTGAGTCTTCACGTGGAGGTGCAAGGGCAGCATGGCCGAGGCGTCGGCTTAGAGGCAACGACAGAGGCAGACGGCGGGTTGACAACGCGGCGAGCCACAGCAGCGGCCGGTTGGCAACAGCGGACCGGCGACTTGAAGGCCAGCTGATGTGCGACACTGTCGAATCCCCCATGCATATTGCACTTGATTTGTTTTTCTGAGCCGATGCGCACGACTAGCACTTTGCAGGCGTGCTCGTATGCCTGGGCAGCCGCTAGCAGATCGCGGATCGCCTTTCCTCGAACTCCATACAGTCTCGACGGGTGAGTTGTAGAACGGCGCAGAAACAGAAATTGATTTCTTTTCGGATTCGATGGTCCGCCAGGTCACATGCGGCGGCGTACAGGAGCCGGAGCGGCCTGAAGCTTGGTCATGGCAGAGGCGGAGCAGGACGGCTCAAGAAACGGGCATGCGCTCCGGTAATGAGGCAATAAGCCGGCCAGGCGAAATACAGCGAGCCGAGTCCGGCTTGTAGTGCGGCAGCGAAGGTGAACAGCAGAAGTGTGTCTCGAGGGTGGATCGCACGGACAGCGAGCAAGCAAGCGTCCACCATCGCACGGACACAGACCGGCTTTTGGGCCGGCGAGTCTCGCGTGCGTTTTCATCTGGTAGCTCGGTGCTGCGTGGACACTGGCCAGGCTGCAATTTAAAATTATCCTGAGGACGATGGCGGATCGCTGTAGTTTGCGGACGATCTTGCAGTAATATGGACCAATCTTTCTGGTGTACGGACTACTAGTCATCCAAACCATCCTTAGGAAACCGAACCACATAGTAAGTACTCCATGTGGAGTATAAAATACCAACGGCCGGTCAATCACCTGGGACTTGATCTTCTTTTCCTCTATTTTGTTATGATCCTGTCGCACTGTTTACTTTCAACAATAGGCCACACACATGGGCTGGGACTTCCACCGGGACTTGATACTTGTGATCCCACGTGCTGAAGGAAATAGCGATTTAGTATTCCAGCTAGTAGGTTTGCTCCTGGTTGTCCGATAATAGTAATTGGACCCATGAACAGTAGCATCAGCAAACACGCTTGATCTCCTCGGGAGCAGCGACGACAACTTGACGGAAATGGTTTCACCTGATTTTCTTCACGGGTATAATAATTGCCACGCGTATGGAAGGTGCTGGATCGATGGGGCTGCAGCAGAACGGACAGCAAAACAGATCGTGGTGCGTAAGACTCATGGTAACCCAGATTTATTTTCCCTGAGGTCGGGCTTGGCGACTTGCTGACGCAAACCGACGCAAACCCTAGCTTCAC
This sequence comes from Triticum aestivum, assembly GCF_018294505.1. Taxonomy (NCBI): domain Eukaryota; kingdom Viridiplantae; phylum Streptophyta; class Magnoliopsida; order Poales; family Poaceae; genus Triticum; species Triticum aestivum. Next base: position 451,914,987 of record NC_057807.1, on the reverse strand, counting down.
TGGATCTCAACCTCGTATATGTTGTTCCAAAGTTAATCATAATTTTTGATCATAAATGATAAATTTACCGGCTTTGTTGCGTGATTGTTTCATGCCGATTCTTTCACATCTGATCAATCGCGAGCTTCTCGATCCCAGAGTGAGGTCCCTCCAAGAACTCAACACCACCGTGCGCAGGCCCCACGGTGGGCGCCAACTATCGTGGAATTGTCACGGCAGATGTCCTTAGTGTCAGGACTTAGTCGCGAGGCCAATGCATCTATGTGGTTGCTTGAGAGGGGTTGGACGGAATCGAGAGACGCAACATAGACGAGGATTTAGATAGCTTCGGGCCCCGGGAAACATCATCCGGTAACAACCCTACATGTTGTTTGAGGCTAGATCTCATTATCATCACATGGGAGTCGCCGCATAAGCTGGCTCCTCCTTTGGTCGTGTCTATCCCTATAGATTATTGCTTGTTGATTGTCCCTCTTTGGGGAGCCCTGCCCCTCCTTATATAAGATAGAGGGGCGGGTTACATGTGGAGTCCTAGTAGGACTAGGACTAGTCTATCTTTTCTTACAAGTTGAATACAAGTTCGGGTCTTGCTTCCTTCCTCTTAAGCCGGACCACCACAACATGAGCCGGCCTTCTGGGCCTTGGGCCTAGTCTTCTATCTGACACCCCTGTCGGGTCACCATTTCGTCTGTCTGACCCGCCAACCGGGTCACCATGTAAGTCGAGATGTTCAGGCGGGTTGCCCGTAAATTGCCAGGTCTGGCCGGGTCGCCAGTGAGTCGCCAAGCTTCCACCGGGTCATACATACGGCCGGGTCATACCGCGGGGTATATCCCCGACAAGTGCAGTTCTTTTTCCGCGGTTTGCTAGTGGCCGCAATAACCTATTTTTTAAAACTAGGCCACAATAACCATGGGCTACATATTTACTGTAGTTACCATGGCCCTCTTACGGGCCGTAGAAACAATGGGCCTTCTACGGGTCGTAGAAACAATGGGCCTTATACGGGTCATAGACACAATGGGCCTTCTACAGGTCGTATCATCAATGGGCCTTTTACGGGTCGTATGATCGGTTGGCCAAACATGGGCCAATAACAGACCGCATTATGGCCGTAAACGGGCTAGAGTTGGAATAGTCCGTTCATGGGCCGACCATAACGGGACGTTGTTAATCAGATGTATTTGATGATGCTATGAAAACGACCCAACGTATTAACGGGCCACAAACGGGCCGACTGTAACCTTGGGCTGAATTTGGCCCACAAGCAGAAAATGACAGTAACAAACCGTAAGTAAATGAATGCTGGAAATGAGCCCAAGAATAAATGGGCCCTGAGAAGGCCAAAATATAACATGGGCTGGAAACGGCCCAACGGAATAACGGGCCGTTAATGGGTATAAAGTAATACACTGTTCATTACGGGTCAGTTTCACCACGGGTCGTTAATAGGTATAAAGTGATGCACTGTTCATTACAGGTCAGTTTCACCATGGGCCATTAATGGGTATAAAGTGATACATTGTTCATTACGGGGCAGTTTCACCACGGGTCGTTAATGGGTATAAAGTGATACATTGTTCATTATGGGCCAGTTTCACCACGGGTCGTTAATGGGCCAAGAGTTACAAAGGGCCTCATATGGGCCGAAAGACGTCATGAGCCATACATGGGCCAGAAGTTAAAACGATCTGGAATCATATTGGACGGCCCAGATAACGCTACTGGGCCTAATTCGGATAGGTCGTAACGGGTCCTGGGTTAGCGGGCTGTAAATGGGCTATATGCGAACAGGCTGTTAACAAGCTTCCCATGGGCCGGCCCGCCATCTTTTGACCAAGTCAAACGGGTCGGCCTCTTCACAGGAATGGGCCTCTGTTGGGCCGTGCCACGTGTCAACGTATCATAGACGCCTTTTGTCCAATGAGTGGATGACATCTGTCCCAACGGTGAGCCGACACGTGTTTCCTCCAGCCAATGATGATTTTACATGTGGAAAATCCCCATTGGTCGGGGTTGTTAACGGGTGATCGGATCTAAAACCGGACCCGATAGCTTAACGGCGTTCCGTTACGGTGGATGCCACGTGTCGGTCACCCTTGACGAAAGCACTTCTGTGACGCACGATTTATCGTCATGGAAGTGGACACTTCCGTGATGATAATTTTGGTAATGTCATGGAACACTTCTACGACAGCACAGGTATGACTATCTTGATTCTGTCATAAAATCGTCATGGATGTACATGCATGACAGAAAACGTGACCTACTGTGACAAACACGTATCATCACGGAAGTGTGTTTTTTTGTAGTGAAAGTAGCTCATCCGAGAAATCTATTCCCGTGATGCCTAACCAACTGGAGAGGAAGCTAATGATAAAGATCATGAAACTACATATCAAGTTGCTACAGAACCTCGTAGGTCAAACAGAGCATGATCCGCACCAGAGTGGTACGGTAATCCTGTTCTGGAGGTCGTGTTACTTGACCATGACGAACGTATGAACTGCGAAGAAGCTATGATGAGCCCAGATTCCGATAAGTGGCTTGAGGCCATGAAATCTAAGATAGGGTCCATGTATGACAACAAAGTGTGGACTTTGGTGGATCTGCCCGATGATTGGCAACCCATAGAGAATAAATGGATCTTCAAGAAGAAGACTGACGCTGATGGTAATGTTATTGTCTATAAAGCTCGAGTTGTCGCAAAAGGTTTTTGACAAGTTCAAGGAGTTGACTATGATGAGACTTTCTCACCCGTAGCGATGCTCAAGTCTGTCCAAAACATGTTAGCAATTTCCGCATTTTATGATTATGAAATCTGGCAAATGGATGTCAAAACTGCATTCCTTAATGGATTTCTTAAAGAAGAGTTGTATATGATGCAACCAGAAGGTTTTGTCGATTCTAAAGGTCCTAACAAAGTGTGCAAGCTCCAGCGATCCATTTATGGACTGGTGCAAGCATCTCGGAGTTGGAATATACGCTTTGATGAGGTGATCAAAGCATATGGTTTTATACAGACTTCTGCAGAAGCCTGTATTTACAAGAAAGTGAGTGGGAGCTCTATATCATTTCTAATATTATATGTGGATGACATATTGTTGATTGGAAATGATATAGAATTTCTGGATAGCATAAAAGGATACTTGAACAAGAGTTTTTCAATGAAAGACCTTGGTGAAGCTGCTTATATGTTGGGCATCAAGATCTATAGAGATAGATCAAGATGCTTGATAGGACTTTCACAAAGCACATACCTTGATAAAGTTTTGAAGAAGTTCAAAATGGATCAGTCAAAGAAAGGGTTCTTGCCTGTGTTACAAGGTGTGAAGTTGAGTCAGACTCAATGCCCGACCACTGCAGAAGATAGAGAGAAAATGAAAGTCATTCCCTATGCCTCAGCCATAGGTTCTATCATGTATGTTATGTTGTGTACCAGACCTGATGTGTGCCTTGCTATAAGTTTAGCAGGGAGGTACCAAAGTAATCCAGGAGTGGATCACTAGACAACGGTCAAGAACATCCTAAAGTACCTGAAAAGGACTAGGGATATGTTTCTCGTTTATGGAGGTGACAAAGAGCTTGTCGTAAGTGGTTACATCGATGCTAGCTTTGACACTGATCCGGAAGATTCTAAATCACAATCCGGATACATATTTTTATTGAATGGTGGAGCTGTCGGTTGGTGCAGTTCCAAGGAGAGTGTCGTCGCGGGATCTACGTGTGAAGCGGAGTACATAGTTGCTTCGGAAGCAGCAAATGAAGGAGTCTGGATGAAGGAGTTCATATCCGATCTAGGTGTAATACCTAGTGCATTGGGTCCAATCAAAATCTTTTGTGACAATACTGGAGCAATTGCCTTGGCGAAGGAATCCAGATTTCACAAAAAGACCAAACACATCAAGAGATGCTTCAACTCCATCCAAGATTTTGTCAAGGATGGAGACATAGAGATTTGCAAAATACATACGGATCTGAATGTGGCAGACCCGTTGACTAAGCCTCTTCCATGAGCAAAACATGATCAGCACCAAGACTCCATGGGTGTTAGATTCATTACAATGTAATCTAGATTATTGACTCTAGTGCAAGTGGGAGACTGAAGGAAATATGCCCTACAGGCAATAATAAAGTTGTTATTTTATATTTCCTTATTCATGATAAATGTTTATTATTCATGCTAGAATTGTATTAACCGGAAACTTGATACATGTGTGAATACATAGACAAAACATCGTGTCCCTAGTATGCCTCTACTAGACTAGCTCGTTGATCAAATATGGTTAAGTTTCCTTAGTAGAATGATGTGATGGACAAGACCCATCCATTAGCTTAGCATAATGATCGTTCAGTTTATTGCTACTGCTTTCTTCATGTCAAATATATATATTCCTCTGACTATGAGATTATGCAACTCCCGGACACCGGAGGAATACCTTGTGTGATATCAAACGTCACAACGTAACTGGGTGATTATAAAGATGCTCTACATCTATCTCCGAAGGTGTTTGTTGGGTTGGCATAGATCGGGATTAGGATTTGTCACTCCAAGTATCAGAGAGGTATCTCTGGGCCCTCTCGGTAATGCACATCGTATGAAGCCTTGCAAGCAATGTGACTAATGAGTTAGTTGCGGGATGATGCACTACGGAACGAGTAAACAGACTTGCCGGTAACGAGATTGAACTAGGTATGAAGATACCGACGATCAAACTCGGGCAAGTAACATACCAATGACAAGGGGAATAACATATGTTGACATTGCGGTTCGACCCATAAAGATCTTCGTAGAATATGTGGGAACCAATATGAGCATCCAGGTGCCTCTGTTGGTTATTTACCAGAGAGGTGTCTCGGTCATGTCTACATAGTTCTCGAACCCGTAGGGTCCGCACGCTTAATGTTCGATGATGATATGTGTTATATGAGTTATGTGTTTTGGTGACCGAAGGTTGTTCAGAGTCCCGAATGAGATCACGGACATGACGAGGAGTCTCAAAATGGTCAAGAGGTAAAGATTGATATATTGGAAGGTTATATTTGGACACCGGAATGGTTCCGGAGTGTTTCGGATATTTTTTGGAGTGCCAAGGGGTTACCAGAACCCACCCGGGGAAGTAATGGGCCTCATGGGCCCTAAGAGGAGAGGCAAGGCAGACCGCAAGAGGTGGCGCCCCCCCCCCCCCCCATGGGAGTCCGAATTGGACAAGGGGGAGGGGGCGCGGCCCCCTTTCCTTCTCCCTCTCCCTCTCCCTCTACTTTCCTCTTTCCCCTTCGTTGGAAAGGAAGGGGGCCGACTAGGACTAGGAGTCTTAGTGGGACTCCCACCACTTGAGCGCACCCTAGGCTGGCCCTCCTCCCCCCTCCTCCTTTATATACGGGGGCGGGGGGCACCTCAAGGCACATCAATTGTTTCTTAGCCGTGTCGATGCCCCCTCCACCGTTTACTCCTCCGATCATATTGTCGTAGTGCTTAGGCGAAGCCCAGCGCGGATCACATCACCATACCGTCACCATGCCATCGTGCTTACGAAACTCATCTACTCCTTCGTACCTCTACTGGATCAAGAGTTCGAGGGACGTCATCGAGCTGAACGTGTGCAGAACTCAGAGGTGTTGTACGTTTGGTGCTTGATTGGTTAAATCAAGAAGATGTTCGACTATATCAACCGCGTCGAGATAACTCTTCCGCTTTGGGTCTACGAGGGTACGTGGACACACTCTCCCCCTCTCGTTGCTATGCATCTCCTAGATAGATCTTGCATGAGCGTAGGAATTTTTTTGAAATTGCATGCTACGTTTCCCAACAGGATGTGTGTGCCTCGCGAGCTACTGGTTGAGGTCGTGACCTCGGCTTTTCTTTCAGGTCATCGACATCGTACTTCTTGTTCTAGACCTACCAGTGAAGGTCCTCGAGCGGGGTCTCATATGGTCGATGTGGAGGGGCTGGGCACAAGATGCGACTGGAGGTGGTCATGGAGGAGCGCGAGGTGGAAGAGCACGGCAACGTCCGATGTCCATGGAGGAGATACGGGGAGGCAACAGCACAGCAAAACCACGACCAAGAGGAGGCACAGCGCCGAGCAGCTGCACAGCACAGGGAGAAGAGTGGCACAACTAGTAGTCATGGCGAGCAATGGGATACGCACAAACAGACAAGGTAAACGGGATGGCTGAACATGAGCTGCCTAATTTGGGATAAGTGCTAGTTTGGTCAAAGATTTTATCGTGTAATTCTAAACTGTGCATAAGGGGTAATCCATCAAGAATCTAGGACAGTTGTGGCAAATAATGGATGACAAAGAGAAGAGGGGCAAATCCTCAAAGTGCAAAGAAACTTGTGGCAAATCCTCAAATTCCCAGGTGCTAGCAGATGCATGGGGTTCCTGACTCCATCATTTGGTCATCGGAGCCAGACGGGGCGTTGTGGATTTGGTGCTCCCATGCTCCGCCTATATATATGCCGCTTTTTTGCTTGGCTTTTGTCCCACGATCACCTTGGATTTGGTGCTCCCATGCTCTGTCTATATATGTGTCGCTTTTTTACTTGGCTTCTGGCCTGCGACCGTTGCTCGACAACTGACCGTCCGCATCGGCATGGAATTCCTCACCTTACCGCTTGTCTGTTGTGTGATTAGGACTAGAAGATCTTGCAGGCGTGGTGATTCATCAGGTATGGGCCTCAGGTGGGGCCAGATGGAGTGCATGACAGGGCGGATTTGGATCTTGTATCTTGGTGGACTTCCAAGTGTGTTGGCACGACTAGCTCATGATATCTTGACCTGCTTGGTTCTGGTGTTCTGGTGCTTATGGCTGCATTGGAAATAGGTTATCCTCAATGGGGAGTCGGTCTCGCTCCAGTCGAATCAGCAGCAGATTGCTCCGGAGTTTATGGTGTGGCGGTTGTATCCAACATGCGGTCAGTCGTTCAGGGTGACCCATCCGTTTGCAACACTGGCCATGTTGTGATTGCCATTTGCAACATCAGCCATGTTGTGATTGTTGTTGTGTCGTGTCAGCTCATCAAGTCGCAGGTGGACATTTGCAACATGGAGTATATTGCAATCACCTTTAGCTTGCATAGCGTCGGAAACACGTGGACCTTTTAGTCACCCATTTCACTGTTGAGAAACGTAGCATGCAATTTCAAAAAAAATCCTACACTCATGCAAGATCTATCTAGGAGATGCATAGCAACGAGAGGGGGAGAGTGTTTCCACGTACCCTCTTAGACCGAAAGCAGAAGCGTTAACTTAATGCGGTTGATGCAGTCGAACATCTTCTCGAATCAACCGGTCAAGTACCGAACGTACAGCACCTCCGAGTTCTACACATGTTTCGATGACGCCCCTTGAACTCTTGATCTAGTAGAGAGTCGAAGGAGTAGATGAGTTCCGCCAGCACGACGACATGGTGACGGTGATGGTGATGTGATCCACTGCAGGGCTTCGCCTAAGCACTACAACAATATGACCGGAGGAGTAAACGGTGGAGGGGGCAGCGCACATGGCTAAGAACAATTGATGTGCCTAGAGGTGCCCCCCCCCGCCCCCATATATAAAGGAGGGAGAGGGAAGGAGGCCGGCCTAGGGCGTGCCAAGTCGGAAGGAATCCCACTTGGACTCCTAGTCCTATTCCCCCCCCCCTTCCTTTTATTGGAGGGGGGAAGGGGGAAGGAGTAGGAGAGGGAGAAGGAAAGGGGGTGGCGCCCCCTTCCCTAGTCCAATTCTGCCTCCTCCCTTGTGGGAGGCGCACCAGCCTCTTGTGGGTTGGTTAGCCTCCCTCCTATGTTCCATATCTTTCCCCGGGGGGTTCCGGTAACCCCTCCGGTACTCCGGTATGTACCTGATACACTCCGGAACCCTTCCGGTGTCCGAATACTACCTTCCAATATATCAATATTTACCTATCGACCATTCCAAGACTCCTCATCATGTTCTTGATCTCATCCGGGACTCCAAACAACATTTGGTCACCAAAACACATAAATCATATAATACATATCGTCATCGAACATTAAGCGTGCGGACCCTACGGGTTCAAGAACTATGTAGACATGACCGAGACACCTCTCCGGTCAATAACCAATAGCGGAACTTGGATGCTCATATTGGTTCCCACATATTCTATGAAGATCTTTATCTGTCGAACCGCTATGTCAACATATGGTATTCCCTTTGGCATCGGTATGTTACTTGCCCGAGATTCGATTGTCGGTATCTCCATACCTAGTTCAATCTCGTTACCGACAAGTCTCTTTACTCGTTTCGTAATGCATCATCCCATAACTAACTCATTAGTCACATTGCTTGCAAGGCTTCATATGATGTGCATTACCGAGAGGGCCTAGAGATACCTCTCCGATACTCGGAGTGACAAATCCTAATCTCGATCTATGCCAACCCAAAAAACACCTTCAGAGATACCTGTATAGCATCTTTATAATCACCCAGTTACGTTGTGACATTTGATAGCACACAAGGCATTCCTCCGGTGTCCGGGAGTTGCATAATCTCATAGTCAGAGGAATATGTATTTGACATGAAGAAAGCGGTAGCAATAAAACTGAACAGTTATTATGCTAAGCTAACGGATGGGTCTTGTCCACCACATCATTCTCCTAATGATGTGACCCCATTCATCAAATGACAACATAGGTCCATGGCTAGTAAACTTAACCATCTTTGATCAACGAGCTAGTCAAGTAGAGGCATACTAGGGACACGGTGTTTTGTGTATGTATTCACACATGTATCAAGTTTCTGGTTAATACAATTCTAGCATGAATAATAAACATTTATCATGATATAAGGAAATATAAAATTACAACTTTATTATTGCCTCTAGGGCATATTTCCTTCAGTCTCCCACTTGCACTAGAGTCAATAATCTAGTTCACGTCGCCATGTGATTTAACACCAATAGTTCACATCTGTATGTGATTAACCCCCATAGTTCACATCACCATGTGACCAACACCCAAAGGGTTTACTAGAGTCAATAGTCTAGTTCACATTGCTATGTGATTAGCTCCCAAAGAGTACTAAGGTGTGATCATGTTTTGCTTGTGAGAGAAGTTTAGTCGACGGGTCTATCACATTCAGATCCATATGTATTTTGCAAATTTCTATGTCTACAACGCTCTACATGAGCTACTCTAGTTAATTGCTCCCACTTTCAACATGTATCCAGATTAAGACTCGGAGTCACTTGGATCAGTCTCAAAGCTTGCATCGACGTAACTCTTTACGACGAACTCTTTATCACCTCCATAACCGAGAAATATTTCCTTAGTCCTCTTAAGTAACTAAGGATAACTTTGACCGCTGTCAGTGATCCACTCCTGGATCACTATCGTACCCTCTTGCAAACTCATGATAAGGTACACAATAGGTCTGGTATACAACATAGCATACTGTATAGAACCTATGGCTGAGGCATAGTAATGACTTTCATTCTCTTTCTATTTTCTGCTGTGGTCGGGTTTTGAGTCTTACTCAACTTTACACCTTGTAATACAGGCAAGAACTCTTTCTCAAACTGATCCATTTTGAACTCTTTCAAAATCTTGTCAAGGTATGTGCTTTGTGAAAGTCCTATCAAGTGTCTTGATCTATCTCTATAGATCTTGATGCCCAATATATAAGCAGCTCCACCGAGGTCTTTCATTGAAAAACTCTTGTTCAAGTATCCTTTTATGCTATCCAGAAATTCTATATCATTTCCAATCAACAACATGTCATCCACATATAATATTAGAAATGCTATAGAGCTCCCACTCACTTTCTTGTAAATACAGGCTTCTCCAAAAGTCTGTATAAAACCATATGCTTTGATCACCTCATCAAACCATACATTCCAACTCCGAGATGCTTGCACCAGTCCATCAATGGATCGCTCGAGCTTGCACACCTTGTTAGCACCTTTAGGATCGACAAAACCTTCTGGTTGCATCATATACAACTCTTCTTTAAGAAATCCATTAAGGAATGCAGTTTTGACATCCATTTGCCAGATTTCATAATCATAAAATGCGGCAATTGCTAACATGATTCAGACAGACTTAAGCATCGCTACGGGTGAGAAAGTCTCATCGTAGTCAACTCCTTGAACTTGTCGAAAACCTTTTGCAACAAGTCGAGCTTTATAGACAATAACATTACCATCAGCATCAGTCTTCTTCTTGAAGATCCATTTATTCTCTATGGGTCGCCAATCATCGAGCAGATCCACCAAAGTCCACACTTTGTTGTTATACATGGATCCTAGCTCAGATTTCATGGCCTCAAGCCATCTATCGGAATCTGGGCTCATCATAGCTTCTTCATATTTCATAGGTTCGTCATGGTCAAGTAACATGACTTCTAGAACAGGATTACCGTACCACTCTGGTATGGATTGTGCTCTGGTTGACCTACGAGGTTCTGTAGCAACTTGATCTGAAGTTTCATGATCATTAGTGGAGGTCTTCACGAATCGATTCTGGTTGATGTGGGAAAGATGGGAGGAGAAAAGTCGCGAACTCAACGGAAGTCCCCTTCTGCTCGCGAGCTCATCAGCTCGCGATGAACAGTAACACACACAAAAAATGAAAAAAAATTGTAAAATGTCTGATTTTTTTGTGGTAAATTTTGAGAAATGTTCTATGTGCTTGCAAGGTTTCATAATGAAATCACGTCCGTGGAAGTCGCGGCCAAAAAATAGCAGTGCTCCAAAATGCTTTCAGAAGTAGCATTTTCGGAGCATCGATTTTGTTTTTGTTTTTTTGGCACGTCTTCCACGAGTGTGATTCCTCGAGGAAACTCTGCAAGCACTTAGATAATTTGTCAAAGTTTGCCAAAAAATCATATATATTTTTTGAAAAAATTTCAATGTTTTTCGGTGTTACTGTTCATCTGGTTGCAAATGTGTTCCGGAGCAATAACTTCACGCCCGGAATTCAGCGTCTCTTTTCAGCCGGGTGAATCAAAAGTTTCCTACTACTCTCTCCGTCCGGAAATACTTGTCATCAAAATGAACAAAAATGATGACAAGTATTTTCGGACAGAGGGAGTACTAAACATTTAGTCTCTTTCTTCCCATACATCATCTCGTTCATCACATTTATTCCTTCCACGCAACAACAAAAATCATCTACTTCCTCCGTTCCTAAATGTAAGTCTTTTTAGATATTTCAAATGGACTATAACATACGGATGTATGTAGACATATTTTAGAATGTAGATCCACTCATTTTGCTCCGTATGTAGTCATTTGTTGGAATCTCTAAAAAGACTTATATTTAGGAACGGGGGAGTATATTTACAGTTGATGATTCATATGTATTGCCGGCGAGCCACATCCTTTGATTTGTTTTGGGAAACGCCCCTTTGTTTTGCGCTGGCGGCTGTTTGCACCCTACATCACACTACGTACACCTGCAGCTCCCTCCACCAAAATGCTGCACAGTCGGGAGACAACATTTTAATTAAATGCTACCAGGCCTAATGAGAAACGCACTCGAATCATGTCATTTCTGGATATCCCCTCGTGCATGGCATGTTCGGTTCAAATATACCGGTATTATGCAATGTACTCCCTCTGTTCATAAGTATAAGACGTTTTTGCAGATCAAATTGAACTAGAAAAACATCTTAAACAGATGTTAGTAACATTTTAGGCCAGTTCTATTAGCGGGATTCATATGACTCATCCAGCAAAGACGTTCAAGAATTCGTTGGCAAGATCCTCCAACGAGAAGAAGCTATTGGCTCCATTCCTTCCCAAAAGGAAAACGAATAACTAAAATACGGCCTTGCTGTAAACTGCATATCGTATGTAAACATATCATACACAATATCCTTACGACAGTCAAAATTTCTGGGCACCAATTGCAAAGAAGCAAACACGAGCCTTCATTATTTCCAGGCCTTCCGTCCCCTGAACTGCTTTCCTGAGTGCTTCGCTTTGGTCTTCTTCTCCTGGCGAGAACGCGCTGCCTTTGCTCTCTTTGCCGCCAGAGGCATCCTCTTCTGGTGCTGTTTCTGCTTATTGCTCGAACCACCCGTCTAACAGACACCAAAAAGAAAGTGATCAGACAAGGAATAGAAGGTCAAACAAAAATCCCCAGAAGAAAACATTACAGCACCGATGTCGTATATGGAATGCCACTGAGATCACACTTTCACCAGCCACAAACATGTAGCCCAGGCTAACATAAGGAAATAAGGTTCTTGGGTTTACCTTTTTCTGTTTAATAGCTGCTCTTGCTTGGTATTTTCCTCTATCCTCCCTTCCAGCTTTCACCATCTCTAATCTCTCTTCCTTGGTCATCTTTCTCTTGACGTGAGCCTGCATAAATAGTTTATATAGGTCAAGCGTATGTGCTTTTGCGCGTGCGGTCGGTGGGGAAGAATAGTTTATATAGATAAAATGTATGTGATTTTGTGTGCGGGGAGCGAGAGGATACCGCGAGCTCCGATGGATCAACGCGCTTCAAGCTAAGCTCATCAGTAGAAGGAAGTTTGAAGGTCACTGATCTTGTGTCACCCTTGCTGAGACCATGTTGAACCAAAGCCAACTTTGCTGCTTTCTTTGCCTGAAACTCATGCACTTTCAGTAAAATGTTTGCTTAACAGCAATTTTAGTTTTGAACAAGAGTAGGTACTCTAAGCTTGAAACACAATGAATGAATGTATAACAGAAGTAGAGAAGTAATGCGAAATTCACACACCTTGAGCTCTTTTATGCGCTTAAAATCTTCATCGCCGAAAATTCTGCCAGCTTCATCTGTTGAAGCTTCAGCCTTCTTAGCTCCTGCTAACTTCTTCAGAGCTCGAAGGCTTGCATCTGCAGCATCAAGTTGTCCAATATAATCACTTAACTTTCTCTTCTGCACCTTGGAACCGCTGCCCTTTGATTTATCCTCCTCATCACTGTCTTCAACCTCCTGGTCCGAGTCTTCATTCTCTGAATCGTCATTGAGCTCCTCATCTTCATCCTCATCAGACGCATCAGTATCACCATCCACGTCAGAGTCGTCATCTAGTTCATCCATATCGTCGTCACTATCATCCTCCTCTAGTTCCTCTGCATCATCTTGTTCCCCAGATACTTCATCTTCATGATCTTCACTAGCATCAAGCTTGTTTGATAAACTCTCCAAACTTTGCCGGGTACCACTCGCAGATGGCAACACTTCCTCGTCATCGGAATCAAAAGCATCAGACTCATCGTCTGAACCCCCCTCTGGTGACATCTCTTCATCTAGCAACTCAGCTCCAGGCACATCACTAGCAATAGTGGTTTCTCCAAATGCTTTTGGCCGAGCAGTTGGATCAATAGGACGGCCACGATCTTTCTTGACTAACAATGAAGGACAGATCTGAATTCAGAACAAAAGTAGGTTTAGCTAAGTGAAACAAAACTGCAAATGCCAAAACAGACACAGAATCTGCAAGAAAATATCTGACCTCCCTGAATAATGTGATAAGTGAGCGAGCGGCAATAGAAACAGCTTTCTCGTGGGACTTCTTATATAAAACAAGGTCTTGGAGTAGATCCTCATTCATCATCTGCAGATTTAGAGGAAGAATCAAAGGAAGTTAAGTGAGTAAAGGAACCGACAGTATCTTCCTGGGCATTCTAGAATCCATAGAGGACACAAGGTATGCAAGACTGCACGTTTAGTTTACAAGCATAAAAGAACAGCACCAGTGAAACTTTCCAAGCTCAAGATCGACAATATGGTAGACCACTACTAAAATTAAATAAACGAAGCCTGGTCATGTATAGCCAGAGTCTACGCGTCTTCATTTAGTTATGCTTAAAACTTTTAGTCACACAACTATCACAATCTTTTCAATGTACCATCCATGAGTCTTTAACGTAGCACCACAAACTAAGTAAATGCACAGAAGTCTGAAACTGAGATGTCAGAGAAGAGCAAGGTAAGTACCAAAGGAATTCGCATGCAGATCTCTCTCACAACATTCAGGCCAACAGCAATAGCCTAAAAGAAGTCAATTAGTTAGACATATGCTCGAGTTAATCAGGAAGTACACACACTTCAAATGATGAATAAGCGAGTCGTGCAAACCTCAGGACGGGAACGATCATGCACAAATTGATTTACTATCTGCTTGAACAGCGGTTCAACAGCATCAGGAGGCACCTGCAAAAGAAACAAATTAATTTCGTTGTATTTAAAATATCCAGAGAAGTGACATCATTGGTTACAAAATACAGGGGGAAAGTACAGTGTCCAACCATCTCATGGCAAGCCTGTACTGCTGCAGCAAGTAGAGTAGTCACATCTCGTTGGTGAGGCTGCATTGCATAAGGGTAAAGGAATATGGCCACATCAGCATAGAATAGAACTAGCAATTTTTCAAAGGCTGATGCAAGCTAGGCATACTCTCAGTTAAGTAACATACTTGAACATATCTTTGAAGATATGGATAGAAGTTCAACAAAACCAAGTGATGCAGGCCAATAGTCCTTGCTATGACCTTCAACATCATCATCCTTACCTGCACATGCAATGGTTTTCCTTTAAACTGAAATGGTTCATGTTCACCAAAAAGTGGCAGAAGCCTAAGCTACAGAAGAGCATGCAATCGCATGCTAAATGTGGAAAAGGTTGATATGATAGCGAGCATATGAAGTCAGAACAAGCCAAAAAATAAGAACGGATCTAACAATCTTAACCATTGGATGAAAACTAGCTCACACCAGCCACCTAAAGCAACCTATTTTTGGTTCCAGATAACACTTCTAATAATTACACCCTTGTAGACTACCCTTTAACCGCCTAGTGAGCTGAGCAACCGATCTTGCTGTACACAATTCAATAATTGAGATTTAAGAGCGTGTTTGGTTGAAGGCCTGGACTCTTTGCCTGAGAAAAAATGGTGCCTGGACAATGCCTGAGATGAAGGAAAATTGTGCCTGGCCAGGCAAGCCTGGTTGGTGAACGTTTGGTTCGTTTCCTTGCTTGTTGTTCTGTCCTTGCGTGCTTATAGAATTTTTAAATAGCAAATCTTTGCTGCTACTTGCTCCAGTTAGTACCAGGCAGGTGTGGAAGCATGTCCAGGCGCATGGGATGGGGTGCCTGGGCCAGGCAAATCACGCTGCCTGGGCTGACTAAGTCCTTTTATGTATTTTTTATTCTACTGGCCAGGCTAATCACACTACCGGCACAACCAGGCCAGGCAAGTACTTCCTTTCTCAGGATGCCAACCAAACAATCACCAGGCAGACTTCAGGCACAGCTCAGGCCAGGCGCGCAACAATGAGGACATCAACCAAACACACCCTAAGTCTGTATTCTCCTACTTTGAGGGTTGTTCTTACTCATGTCACAATACAAGTAATGTTAGAATCTGCATCAGCGAACATTTGAAAGATTGACCATCAACATAAGAAATTACAGACATCTATGACACCAACTTGATATAATAGGTTCATCATGAAATATGAGTAAACATATTTGCATAGTAGATAATGGTCACTGTGTAACCGAGGAAACCATGTCAACCTCCAAAAGGACAACACAGCAGCATGAAGGGATATTAGATATAGGAATAATAAGACCAACCTCAAATCGTTCATTGCATTTCTGTAGCCGAGAGAAGAGTTTCTCTGCAAAACCCTGTAAGAGCCCCAAAAGGAGTTTCAGCATGATAGAAGATCATCTCATCAACAGCAAGAAGTGGATGTGGCATCTCATTTTATCGTGGCAATGACACAGCTTGAAAATTTATGATGTTACTCTACCTGGGGATCCTTTAAATACGTAAGGGGCGAATAGTAATTGGAGCCAGTCTCCTCATTGGATTTACGTTGTTGCCTTTTCATACTACGAACTACACGCTCCAATTTAGCTTTCTTCTTTTTCTTACTAGCAGAGGTACCCTTGTGATTTGCCTGAGAAAAAAAATATCAAGAAAAGACAGAATGCATTAGAAGACACAAATGAAACCATAAGGTCTAAAATACTATCAATAGAGACCCAATATGCAAAACATCCAAATCACCTTGTAGACATCTTCTTTACTAAGTATAATATTTGGGTTTTGACTTGCTTCATCTTCACTACTGGCATCACTATCATCCTCTTGCTCAACATTTTCATACCCAATGAGTAATGAAATAGCAGCTGTCATAAGCCTGCATGTAGAATACACTCTTTTAGATAGGAAGCAACCAACAGCAAACACCTACATTTCCTTACAAAAATGTACCTCGAAGAGGGATGGAAACAAGCATCGCATATAGCATTTGCCGTGCGGTCATCAAACCAGACCCTTCGACGGTGAAGATCACATAGGATAGTAAAAGCCCTCTTTGCTCTCGACTCTTCCTCGCCCTGACAAACAGGAAATAATCAGATGAGGTGAGAAATGGCCTCAAGTGTATGCTTACCAGCTATAATGTTAAGCGTGATAATACTTCTTAAATCAAGTGTAAGATGTTGCAAACCTGTACTAATTTAAAAAGGATGCCTTGCAGTTTACGATTCTTGGCTTCATTCTTGTGCTTCTGATTCATCCTTCTGATGCTGTGTACAATATGCGAAAATGCAAGCTTTTTTACTGCTCGATCTCCAATGACTTGAAGCTCCATAAATAACTCCATGGTGTCTTCCAGATCAACAATCTAAACATTTAAGTAACAAAAGATTGCAATGATATAAGGTTGCGAAACTGAACTCAACAAGGCAAAGAAAAAAAACTCTTCATTCGGTAATGATCCACTCTCTAGTCCTCCTCCATTACCAAATAAAAAATGCGTCTAGAAACTCCACTGCGCCCCAGAGGCCCTTAAATTTTAAAGATGACAGCCAGACAATCACGGACTCGCAGTCCAGTTACACTTCCTAATGGGGCTGATAGAACATCAAATTTGGAAGGAAGAAAACCAAGACCATATACTCTGGGAACAGTGCTGGTTACAGTTCAGGTCAAAGTTCAAAACTTTCCGTTGAGATGATTTATCCTAGGCTTCAGCCATTGCATTACCGTAGTATCAGTATGAATGAATTCCTGAACAATGCAAAGCCCATCGGCCTAATTTGCTGCTATCCTATAATGTACCAACAGGTACACATCTTCTGTGGTTATAAGAAGCAAAACTGAAACAGAACATTTTTGCAATGTACTAGCAGAAAAATCTTCTCAACTGCCGTATACATTAACCACGATAAACAGACTCCACATCAATGAATTTGAACAATAATTCGTACCAATATATAGCTCAGTATCTCTTCTTGCCCACCAATACCAAACAAATTTCAATCTGAAGGCAACTAATGAATTGAAGAGGAATTCACCTTCCGATTGACCAGCAGTATGAGCGCCTGCACGAGGTGCACCCGGAGGCCGGACGGCAGCGCGCGGGCGTTGGTGTCGAGCAGGCCCCCGATGTGGTCGGGCAGGTCGGCGAGGTCGTTGGGGTAGAAGGGCGCGACGTGGGCGAGGAAGAGCGCGAGGTCGCCGAGCTCCTTGGCCGTCTCCCCGCCGCCGCCGCCGCCCGAGGAGGACGACGACAGCGCCGCCTGCTGCCGGAAGAGGAACACCGAGGACTCGAAGTGGCGCTGCAGCTGGCGGAGCTCCGTCTCGTACCCCTCCGGGTCGCGCTTCATCTTGGCCTGCAGCGCCGGCAGGCTGTGCCGCTCGCCCGCGCCGCCCGTGGCCGACGCGGAGGCCGCCTCCGGCGTGTAGGCGGGGGCGTGCTGGCGCATCGCCGCGGGAGGGGGGAAGGTTCGGGCTGCGTCGCCGGGGATGGACGCTCTAAAACCCTAGTAAGACGGTATGGGTGCCAAAAACACGCCTTTTTCCTCCGTAGAATAAATACTTTTGCAGCCGACGGTGGTCGGAGTCTTTGGAATGCGCGTCGCCGTCGCCGAGTTTCAGCGTTCTATTCTAAACGGAGGTTGTGTTCGGTGCGGCGGTCGTGGGCGTGTGGGCGTGGGCGTGCCGGCGGCTAGGGTTGGGATGCGGCTGCAGCCGTGCGGTAGTAGTGGGAGGGGAAGGAAGGAGGGAGGGCGGGGTGCCGGAGTTGATGGATAGTTGGGCTTTCGGGCAAAAACTGCTTTTGGTGGGTCGGCTCCAGGAAGCCCGTTACCTTTTTCATTGATGAATGTTTTTTTCCTACGTTCCAAATAAAATCTAGAAATCCCATATCCTACCCTAGCCGCCGAGGCGACTAGGGTTTATCTACTCCGGCGTCGTTCGTTGCCGTTGAGGTCTCCGGTAACCTGTCCGCGCAACCCACCCATCATACGCCAGCTCTTGGGCTGACTAAGGGGTCGGCTTGTCCTTCCACCCGGCCTCGGCGCGGTGTGGTGATCTAGGGTTTCGGTCGCAGCCATGGCAGGGGCAACTCCATCCAATGGAGGGGACAGCACTAGTGCTGGTAGAAGGAAGGGGAAGACCCCAATCGATCTGGAAGCGGCAATGAAGAACATGAAACTCAAGAAAACAGAGATGGATGACGTGGTTGTTGGCGATGAGGAGATCGCGGAGCTGTCGAAGGCGGCCCGGTGGCTAGATGTTGCAAGGGTGAACACGACGAAGTATTTTAGCGTTGAATCCTTCAAGAACACAATGATCTTTGCATGAAGACTTGCCAACGAGCCAGAAATTCGAGAGGCTGATGACAATTTGTTTATCATCCAACTCTTCTATCTAGGGGATTGGAACAGAGTCATGCACCAGGGGCCTAATGGTTGCAATTGAGGAATACGATGGCAAAGGGAAACCAGACTTGGTTCAGCTGGATCGAGTTCATGTGTGGGCCCAAATTCACGACACCCCTGAGCTCTATAGGAAGGAGATGATCGTAGATCAATTGGCTCGCTGCATATGCCAAGTGAAGAGTGTGGAGATGAACCCTAACCGAGTGTTCGAAGGCAACTATGCCAGGGTTCGAGAAAAGATTAAACTGGCTGATCCTTTGGTGTGTTTGGCTCCCCTGAACATCAAAGGGGAAGGGCGGAACCTCCTGTCAGTCAAATATGAAAAGATTGGTTTCTTTTGCGAAGTCTGCGGCATCCTAGGCCACTCCATGGAGGAGTGTGGCGATGGGGTTCATAGCCCTGAGGAGATTGAATATGGTGAGTGGATGAAAGACACTCGGAGATCCCTGCCAGAGAGCCAAAACCGTGATCCCGGCTGGAACAGGGGGAACTCCTCACGTGGACGCGGACAGGCCCGTGGAGGTGGTCGCGGCAGAAACAATGGAGCCAAGAAACGGTTATCAGAGGAGGCCGGACTGGGGGATGGAGCTGACACAGACGTAGATGATGATCTCAAGGATACGACTGAAAGCCCACTGAAGGGCAAGGGTGAGAAGGCGGGGACTAACCACCCCCAAACATCAGTTAGTCGCAAACTGAACATGGATGGAGAAGGCCAAAACGAAGCTGAGGGCAGTAAGGGTGACGTCGTGGATGCAACCATGGAAATGCAGCAAGGGGCTACAGCTTCAGTTCCTCCTCCTCCTCCATCGTATGTCGCCCCGAGAGATAGAAAGAAGCACAAGAACAGGAGTTCTCCCAACAAAAACCAAAGCAACATGGACAGCGTGGCGGGTTCCTCGGAGGAGCGCCGCCAGGTCCAATGAGTCTCTCATGTTGGAACTGTCGTGGGGCGGGCAAACCCGCGATAGTTCGAGAGCTTCACGATTTCGCGAGGCAGTTTGCTCCGATGGTGCTATGTATAGTTGAAACTCAACTCCCTAGAGATAGAGTGGAGAACTTGGCAGGCACCCTAGGTTATGATAATGCATACACTATTAGTAGCTCTGGTAGAAGTGGAGGTCTCGGTGTTTTCTGAAATAATGAAATAAAGATTGAAAATTTTGGTTACTCTGCTTATCACATTGATGCTCATGTTACTTTTCCTCGAACTACACCATGGCGCCTCACAATGATGTACGGTGAATCACAGGTCAACGAAAGAGGGAAGACTTGGGACTTGTTAAGATCTCTCGCAGAAGATAAGGATCAACCATGGTTATGCTTCAAGGATTTCAATGAAGTCCTTAGTCTGAATGAACATGATGGAGTTGGCCATCGATGTATGACACATGTGAATGGTTTTAGGGACGCTGTTGATACATGCGGTCTCATGGACCTAGGCTTCTCGGGACCCAGCTGGACATTTGAGAAAAGAGTCGCCGAAGGCACATATACGAGGGTACGCCTCGACATAGCACTCGCCACTGCATCTTGGTCCAGCACGTACCCGGGGCAGAGCTATCCCACAAGTCTGCCACCACATCGGATCATCTACCGATTCTGCTACAGCTCTCACCTGGAAGAGATGAGCCGCACCAAGCCAAACCTTTCAGATATGAGATGATGTGGGAATCTCATGATGGTTTTCAGGCTACCATTGAACAACACTGGCAAGGCCCAGGGGCAAGCACGGTTGTTGAACTGTGTGCAAAAATAAAATCGCTGTCAAAAAACCTGAAACGTTGGGACCGGACCACTTTTGGCAGTGTCAAGGAGGAGACCAGAACTCTCAAGCTGCAGCTTGAGAGCATGCATGCGGATCCATCTAGGACTGCACCAACTCATCAGGAGGAGAAAGTAAAAGATCGCCTAATAGAGCTCTATCATAGAGAGGAAGTCATGTGGCATCAAAGGTCATGGATCACATGGCTGGCAGCGGGCGATAAGAACACTAAGTTCTTTCACTTATGAGCCAGCTGACGACGCCTCAAAAACAAAATCAAAAGCCTACTCAGACAAGATGGAACTACAGCAGATGATGCAGCAGAGATGGAAAGTATGGTCACGGCTTTCTACAAAAATTTGTTCACATCCGAGGGGACGACGAACATGCATCAAGTGATCGATGTGGTGCCACGCAAAGTCACAAATGAGATGAACCAACGGCTCATGGCTGAGTACAACAGAGAGGAAATTAAAATGGCGTTGTTTCAGATGGCTCCTACTAAAGCACCAGATTCGGATGGGTTCCTGGCGCACTTCTTTCAGAGACATTGGGAGCTCTGTGGGGATGAAGTGTCCACAATCATTCTGAAAATCTTAAGGGGTGAAGACGAAGTTGAGGAGTTGAATGATACTATCCTAGTTCTCATTCCTAAGGTAACCAATCCCGCACTAGTGATGCAATTCTGCCCCATCAGTTTATGTAATGTACTCTACAAAATTGCGTCGAAAGTTATGGCAAACAGGCTGAAGTCCATCCTTCCTGTGATCATATCGGAGGAGCAACCGGCCTTTGTGGATGGAAGGTTGATCACAGATAACATCATCTCAGCTTATGAGTGTTTAAACTTTATGAAGAGGAACATATCAAAGAAAAATGGATTTTGTGCTCTCAAACTTGACATGATGAAGGCCTATGACGGATTGGAATGGGACTACCTTCGAGCTATCATGACTAAACTAGGGTTTGCTCC
This sequence comes from Triticum aestivum, assembly GCF_018294505.1. Lineage (NCBI taxonomy): Eukaryota > Viridiplantae > Streptophyta > Magnoliopsida > Poales > Poaceae > Triticum > Triticum aestivum. The sequence continues at coordinate 451,893,567 of NC_057807.1, read as the reverse complement.
TGCCTGGGTCAACTCAGTTATGAGGATGGTATGTTCAGTCAAGTTTTCGGTTATGTTTATTGGAAAGAAACTTGAGCAGTTCACACCTTCATGAGGAATTCGACAGGGGGATCCAATATCACCTTACATATTCTTGTTAGCAGCAGAGGGCCTTTCGTGCCTTTTAAAAAAACAGACAGAGTCATCTCTAGTGCATGGGATCAAAGTGGCAGACACGGCGCCGCCGGTAAGCCATCTTCTTTTTGCAGATGACAACCTGCTGTTAGTCAAGGCTAGTGTTGAGGGGCTATTCAGGTATCTTCTTTGTTGGAAACCTATGCCAAGCTTCAGGACAGGAAATTAACTTGGATAAGTCTTTAGTTTTCTTCAGCAAGGGTTGCTCGCAGAGTGTTATAGAGAGCATGAAAAATATTTTGAATGTTCACAATGAGAACCTCTCAAAAAAGTACTTGGGCATGCCTACGGATGTTGGTAGCAGCAAAAATGTGGCCTTCAAATATTTGAAGGACGGAGTATGGAGCAAAGTTAAGGGATGGATGGAAAAAGTGTTGTCCTCCAGAGGGAAAGAAGTACTTATAAAGTCTGTAGCACAATCAATTCTTGTTTACTCTATGGCATGCTTCAAGCTACCTCGGGGCCTTTGTCTTCATATTAATTCCATCATACGCAAGTTTTGGTGGGGAAGCAAACATGGTGAAAGGAAGACAAGTTGGGTCTCCTGGGAGAAGATGACAAGGCCAAAATATGAAGGTGGAGTGGGTTTTAGGGATATTGAACTGTTTAATCTTGCTCTTTTGGCAAGACAGACATGGAGGATCCTACAAACACTAGAGACACTTAGTGCAAAATTTTTGAAAGCATGCTACTTCCCAGCTACAGATTTTCTTGATGCTCCACTGGGCAGCCAACCATCTCAAATTTGGAGGGCAATTGTAGAGGGCAAGGAGATCCTCTCACAGGGACTCATCAAACGCATTGGTGATGGCAAAGATATATACTTTGATATGGCAGCATAATTGGGTTCAAAAAGAGGCGTCCCTAAGGCCCATTGTTTGCTTGAGTCAACATAGGCCATAGTTCGTGGCCGAGCTAATAGATAGCTCCAATGCCAGGTGGAAGCAGGACGTGGTTCGAGCGACCTTTCTCCCAATTGACGCAGATGTGATTCTCAATATCCCACTAGCTACTCGACAATGCAGTGACTCCTGGGCATGGGCACACGAGTAGAAGGGTTCTTTCTCCGTCCGCTCAGCATATCGGATGCTCATCAATACGAAGCTAAGAAGGGAGGCGTGGCTTGAAGGCCGACCAGGTCCGGCTGATAGTATGAGAGAAGAAACAAGCTGGGTCAGCCTCTGGAAGATTGCGGTTCCGTCAAAACTAAAGGTATTTCTATGGAGACTTGCACAATGCTCTATACCCACGGCGGATGTCCACAGTCATCGTAATATGTCCACATCGTCGCGATGTGCTATCTGTGGAGAGGAGGACTCGTGGATGCATTCATTGATAACATGTACGATGGCTCACTGTGTATGGGCTCTAAGCAACCTGGAGCTGGTTGGGCATGTGATTGCAACAGCAGAACCTAACGCAAAAGCATGGATCTTCAGCATGCAAGAATCGTTGCCACATGAGGAGTTCACAAAGCTAACCGTGACACTGTGGGCCATCTGGTCGGCGCGAAGAAAGCTAATCCATGAAAGGGAACACCAAAGCCCGATGGGGACACATTCTTTCATCACACGCTACTTGGCAGACTTGAGTATTGCTTTCTCGTCACATGAAATACCAAAGCCAAGGACAATTCCAGTGCGAGTACAAGAATGGATACCACTACCGGCAGGTCACCATAAGGTAAACGTCGATGCAGCTATCTGTAAACATCCTCATGTGGGGGCCGTTAGTGCTGTCTGTCGGGATCAGTCAGGAGCATATGCCCGGTCAGCGGCGGTGGTCTTCCATGGTATGACCGATCCGAACATCTTGGAAGCTCTTGCATGTCGCGAGGCTATTGCATTAGCCAGGGACCTCACACTCACTCATATTAGGGTGGCTTCAGATTGCCTCTTGGTGGTCAAGGACATACAAACTGGAACTATGAGCACAATTGCCCCAATTGTGCAGGAGATCAACGACTCGAGCAGGGATTTTCAGTCCTGCTCCTTCACCCATGAGAGACGTCTTTCCAACAAGGAGGCTCATGGCTTAGCTAGACATGTTTTACATTTAGGGGAGGGTCGCCATGTGTGGCTGTTACACCCTCATGATACTTCTATTATTCCTGTAATCCGCTCTATTGATCAATAAAGTAAAGCATGCTTCCCTCAAAAAAATCTAGAAAAATATACAAGCGCATATATGCGTGTAACATACATAAGATGTTTCATCAACCTAAATCTTCATACTCCTTATGTGATATACAGAAATAATATATATAAATATGTGGATTAAAATGGGCTTTTCTCTGGTGGTATTTGGTTGGAAATTTATCTTTTTGTGTGGTTTACAAATAGCGTGTTATTTTATGAAACTCTGCAGATGCGTAGGCATATCTACCCTTAAATTTGTTTTCGAAATTCTTAAATAGAATTTGCAAAAAGAAAAAGAAAGTTCGAACACCATAGAGTTAGTCCTTCAAAACACCTTACTTAGTCTTCGGGGGTTAATTTGACATAAACAGGCTTAATTTGACATGGCCCGGTAAAACTCAGCCTCCAGGTTGGAGGAGATGATACCGGTCCATGTCAAATTAAGCAAGTTCTTTGGGTTTTCGGGGTAATCGAACATCATAACCGATTTCACCAACTAAATTATGTTAGTACGGAAAGATTGGCCAAAAGAAAGAATCGGTTCCTTGATCCCAGTCTCTTCAGCTCTGGCTCCCTTTTCCGGTCTATCGTCGCTTGGAGCGGTATCTGGGTATATGCATGTTGAGAAATACTGCCCCAAGTGTAGGCCGCATAGAAAGTTCTCCTGCCTCTAGTGCTTGTTATTTCCTTCACGTTGGCTAGGGAGAAGCCGGGAAGGGACTCTCTGTAGAAGAGTAAGGCAGGGCGCTGGAGCTCTAGAGATTGGAAAAGTGACAACGAGAGGTGGAAGAAGGCGTAGGCTGGTAACTGCAGCTATTCCCCTTTTATGGGCCGCAGAGAGGCCAAGGGTTCCTTTTTCCACGCCGCGGGCCTCTCCACTTCCCGATATATGCGCGACGTTATGCGCGGGTGAGATGATCGAGATCATTGATCATATCCCCTAAAAAGCGGGGCATGATCCCCACCTTGATGAGACATTCCAATGGGGGGCCTCGAACCGCACATCAAGAACTTCCAGCCGTTCGGTGTTATGATCGGACACAACCCTTCACCAAAAGGTTGTCAGATGAGGGCACTGTTCATATTGGAACGCCTCGACCTTCGGGGCTAAGCAAAGCTAATGCTCCAGACTCCGGATACTACTTAACTCCGAGCAAGCACAAGACAGAATGGAGAACTCGCCTCGAAAGCCGAAGACTGTGGGATATGCGGATGCCGATCACAAACCCTGGCATTGGAGGCTAGTTCGGGGGCTACTAAGGGAGTCCTGGTTAAGGGGTCCTCGGGCCGCCGGCCCATTGCTTATGGGTAGGACTGATGGGCTGCTATGGAGCCAAGCGGGGCGTGGACCAGTGACCGGATAGAAGATCTTCAGAGCCGTGGTGTGCCCTCCAAGTCAAGATTTAGTGTGATCTTTCCTTTATTGTAACCGACCATGTGTAACCCCAACCCTACTGGTGTCTATATAAACCAGAGGGTTTTAGTCTTGAGGAGGATAGCAACATCCAATTCCCTATCAACCAGGGTTTAGCTTGCCTGATCTCGAGGTAGGTCGACTCTATAACCATATCATACACATCAATACAATCAAGCAGGACGCAGGGTTTTACCTCCTAGAGAGAGTCTGAACCTGGGGTAAACACCGTGTTCATATCGTCCCTTGCTCCCCATTGATCCTAGACCCACAGCTCGGGACCCCCTACCCAAGATCCACCGGTTCTGACACTGACAGGGGGATGGGGGTGCTGGTGGGGTGGGGTGGGGCGCAGGAAGGGAAAGAGAGAAGTGAGAGAAGAAGAGACCGTGGGGAGAGTTTAAGTGTTCCACGACCTTTACCGAGCATCTGTCGGTGCGGCTCTCGAAAAAGGTACGAACCCTAGATCTAGGGTTTATACCTTTTCTGAGAGTTATGCTCGGTAAAGGATAGTACCTTGGATCTAGGTTACCTTTTCCCGAGAGCAGCTCTCGGAAAAATCACAAATATCGAGAGCTGATCTCGGAAATGACAGTCCTCCTTGTCTGTGAAAGGCCTAGGCATGCGGACATCACAAAGGATTTCTCATGCGCTACTGGGCATGATTTCATGTGCCGCCTTGCTGATCAACAATTTTCGGCGATACACCCTAGCAGATCAATAATTTTTTGAATATTGCATGCGTGCCCGAAAAATGCAGGGGCATGGCACGTGTCATGCGATTGCCCCTTTGAGAGCATGAGAAATTTTGAGGCCAACGAAGCAACAAGACCCACACTTCCTGCACAAAATCGGACACGTTCCCTCTCCATACCCAGAGACTAGCTCGGAGACAGTGTAGTTTACAAGCAGCCTCAGGGGAAGCTTATTCGAAACACGCCCAAACTTTTAACACACCCTACAAGGGCCATGTGATGACACCGTGCCAGCTCCCGAGGAATTCCGGTATCGTACGATTTTCCGAAGATTCAAACGGTTGCATCAGGCATGCCACCAAAGTACTTTCGCCTATTTAAACAGGTCATGTTGATGTATCTGGACTATCTGACCATTTAAACAGGTCATGTTGCTTGTCTCTGAGGGAGGTGGGACTAAAGTTTGCTGAGAGCCTGATCTTTACCGAGAGGCCCTCTCGGTAACTATTGCTCTGCCGAGAGCCGCGCTCGGTAAAGGTGTGGTTGGATCATAAATTTATAAAAAACACCAGCATCCATTCTTTAGAATACAGACTATCAATATGAACTTTCTTTGTCCGAAACATGAAGATTCATAGTGACAATATGTATTTTTAATAATGAAGATCGAAGCTTAATGTGATTGGACTATTGAACTATTTAAACATGTCTTCCTGCTTGTTAGTAGGCGAGGAGGGACTAAATCTTTGCCGAGAGCCTCTCTCGGCAAAGAGTTGCAACCGTGACCGTGCCGTTATTTGCCGCCGGATGTGCCACATGGCAAAGCTTTGCCGTGTGGTGGCCACTTGGCTCTCGGCAAATAGTGCCTTTGCCGAGTGTTTCCTTTTTGCCGAGGTTTACTCTCAGCAATATCCTGTGTTCGTCGAGATTCACCTGTTGCCGAGACTACCTCTCGGTGTCTGTGACTTTGCCGAGTGCTCGCGGTTTGGCTCTTAGCGAAGAGCCTGGCACCCGGCGTATAGAAAAATTCTAGTAGTGGGGCTACCTGGACAACAAGGAGGAAAGTGATACACGAAGCTATATGGAAGTCATCCTTCTTGCCGCACATCTTTTTGTTCAGTGTTTTATTGCAGAGTTGGGCATCACTAAGAGCATCTCCAACAGCCGCCCAATGCGCCACGCGCTAAAAAAGCGTTTGCAACACACCGATCTCCTATTTTTGCGCGGCGTGGAGCGCTGGCTCCAGCGGTCGCTGTAAACTTTAGCGCGCGTGAGTAGCTCCAGCAGGCGCTGCAAAAATACTGCGCGCTCTCTCTCGCACAAACAATACATGCACTCCAAATACAAAAATAATAATCAACTATAATAGTTCTATTTCGTTATTAAAACTCAAACAAATAGTTTATCTTTCAATACAACAAATAGTTCAACAATACAACATCAAACGCACAAATCATGATGCTCTTTGTCGGCCATTCCATGCCCACCACTCCTCGATGAGATCCTTCTGAAGATCATCATGCGTTTTAGCATGTCGAATGGCATGATATGAGGCAACAAAACGGGCCACCCTCTCAGTCCTCCGCCGCACTCGCACGACATATGTTCCAAGAGCTCATAGTGAGAGTAGTCTACATCTTGGCCACGCTCATTTTCGATGATCATGTTGTGCATGATCACATAAGCGTGCATGATGTACCAAAGCATCTTTTGATCCCAAAATCTAGCCGGTCATCTCACAATAGCAAATTAGGCTTGCAAAATCTCAAAAGCTCTCTCCACATCTTTTCTAGTCACCGCCTGAGCATTGTGGAAATCAAGATTTTTCTTACCTTCTGGTTTTTTTCAACGGCTTCACCAATGTTTGCCACTTTGGATAGAGGCCATCCACAAGATAGTAGTGATACGTCTCCAACATATCTATAATTTTTGATTGCTCCATGCTACTTTATCTACTGTTTTGGACTATATTGGGCTTTATTTCCCACTTTTATATTATTTTGGGACTAACCTATTAACCGGAGGCCCAGCCCAAAATTGCTGTTTTTTTGCCTATTTCGGTGTTTCGAAGAAACGGAATATCAAATGGAGTCCAAACGGAATAAAACCTTTGGGAACGTGATTTTCTCACCGAACGTGATCCAGGAGACTTGGACCCTGCTCCAAGGAACAAAAGAGGCGGTCACAAGGGTGGGGGCGCCCCCCTGGGCGCGCGCCCCTACCTCGTGGGCCCCCTGTTGCTCCACCGACGTACTCCTTCCTCCTATATATACCTATGTATCCCCAAACGATCAGAACAGGAGCCAAAAACCTAATTCCACCACCGCAACCTTCTGTATCCACGAGATCCCATATTGGGGCCTGTTCCGGAGCTCCGTCGGAGGGGGCATCCACCATGGAGGGCTTCTACATCAACACCATAGCCCCTCCGATGAAGTGTGAGTACTTTACTTCAGACCTTCGGGTCCATAGCTAGTAGCTAGATGGCTTCTTCTCTCTTTTTGGATCTCAATACAATGTTCTCCCCCTCTCTCGTGGAGATCTATTCGATGTAATCTTCTTTTTGCGGTGTGTTTGTTGAGATCGATGAATTGTGGGTTTATGATCCAACTTATCTATGAATAATATTTGAATCTTCTCTGAATTCTTTTATGTGTGATTGAGTTATCTTTGCAAGTCTCTTCGAATTATCCTTTTTGGTTTGGCCAACTAGATTGGTAGTTCTTGCAATGGGAGAAGTGCTTAGCTTTGGGTTCAATCTTGCGGTGTCCTTTCCCAGTGACAGCAGGGGCAGCAAGGCACGTATTGTATTGTTGCCATCGAGGATAACAAGATGGGTTTTTTATCATATTGCATGAATTTATCCCTCTACATCATGTCATATTGCTTAAGGTGTTACTCTGTTTTTAACTTAATACTCTAGATGCATGCTGGATAGCGGTCGATGAGTGGAGTAATAGTAGTAGATGCAGAATCGTTTCGATCTACTTTTCTCGGACGTGATGCCTATATACATGATCATACCTAGATATACTCATAATTATGCTCAATTCTGTCAATTGCTCAACATCAATTTGTTCACCCACCATAGAATATCTATGCTCTTGAGAGAAGCCACTAGTGAAACCTATGGCCCTCGGGTCTATTCTCATCATATCAATCTCTATTGCTTTATTACTTGCTTTATTTTTACTTTGCCTTTTACTTTTCACTTTGCATCTATCTATCAAAAATACCAAAAATATTATTTATCATCTCTATCAGATCTCACTCTTGTAAGTGACCGTCAAGGGATTGACAACCCCTAATCGCGTTGGTTGCGAGTAGCTATCGATTTGTGTAGGTACGAGGGACTTGCGCGTGGTCTCCTACTGGATTGATACCTTGGTTCTCAAAAACTGAGGGAAATACTTACGCTACTTTGTTGCATCATCCTCTCCTCTTTGGGGAAATCCAACGCAGTGCTCAAGAGGTAGCAAGTAGCCATAATTGTATGTACGGCCATTTGCTACAAACTGCACCGGTGGTAGCTCACCATTTGCAATCTTATTCATTAGTGGTGATCTATTAACAACGTTGATGTCATTCAAAGATCCAGCATTCCAAAAAAAGCATGCAAAATCCAAGTCTCTTGATCGGCCACTGTCGGTGTCAAAATCGGCGGATCTCGGGTAGGGGGTCCCGAACTGTGCGTCTAAGGCTAATGGTAACAGGAGGCGGGGGACACAATGTTTACCCAGGTTCGGGCCCTCTCGATGGAGGTAATACCCTACTTCCTGCTTGATTGATCTTGATGATATTAGTATTACAAGAGTTGATCTACCACGAGATCGTTGAGGCTGAACCTAGAAGCTAGCCTATGATTATGATTGTTGTTGTCCTACAGACTAAACCCTCCGGTTTATATAGACACTGGAGGGGGCTAGGGTTACACGGAGTCGGTTACAGAGAAGGAAATCTACATATTCGGATTGCCAAGTTTGCCTTCCACGCAAAGGAGAGTCCCACCCGGACACGGGATGAAGTCTTCAATCTTGTATCTTCATAGTCCAACAGTCCAGCCAAAGTATATAGTCCGGCTGTCCGAGGACCCCCTAATCCAGGACTCCCTCAGTAGCCCCTGAAGCATGCTTCAATGACGATGAGTCCGGCGCGCAGATTGTCTTCGGCATTGCAAGGCGGGTTCCTTCTCCGAATACTCCATAGAAGATTTTGAACACAAGGATCATGTCCGGCTCTGCAAAACAAATTCCACATACCACCGAAGAGAGCACAATATTCCACAAATCTAATCTGCTGACAACTTTTCATGGCGTGACATCATGCCATGGCCCAGTCATTATTCGAACCGTTTTTCTCAAACTGCTACTGCGCATATTGCGAGGCGGTTTTATTGGCACGTCTTGTCGAAGCAGAGATCGTTTCCTCCTATGTTGGGATTCTCATCAATACGGGTATGGGTAACCCAACCGCGCCATCAAAGCGGCGCTTAGGGAATAAGCAAGTTTACCGGGCAAGTGGGGAGGCGCAGGATCCCTGCTGCCTTTATAAGGAGATAAGGACTCCCTTTTGCACCCACACCTTCTTCTTCCTCTGCTCACCCATTCCCCCTCGCTCGAGCCCCAGCGCCCAAGTGTTCGTCTTCTCTGCCCACAAAGGCCTTCCGAAAATGTACGGATCCGAAGCAGGAGGCAAGTGGATGGCCTCTACCGTCCGGGAGAAGGATATCAAAAAACTTCGGGAGGCCGGGTAATTGGCCAAGAAAATTAGCCACCATCTTCCGACGGCGGGACAGATCGTCCCTACTCCGGAACCCCATGAGAGGGTTGTATTCCTCCCTCATTTTGTCCGCGGGCTGGGGTCTCCCCTCCACACATTCGTTTGCGACATCATGTATTACTACGGGATCAATTTTCATGATCTATCCCCCGATTCCTTCCTCAACATCTCGACATTCATCGTCGTGTGCGAGGCCTTTCTCCGCATCTCGCCACACTTTGGCTTATGGCTGAAGATCTTTAATGTGAAGCCCAAGGTAGTGAGCGGCGAACACGCCGAGTACGGAGGCACCATGGTGAGCAAGATGCCCAACGTCACATGGCCAACAGGTACTTTCAATGATTCCGTCAAAGAGTGGCAGCAGTAGTGGTTTTACATCACTAAGCCACCCGACATGGAATGGGCCGCTGCTCCCGAATTCCGATCCGGAGCCCCCCTGCGGCTTATGTCCTGGCCCAAGAAGGGCCTAAACTGGTCTTCGTCTGACGAACAATCGGTGCTCCAGACGCGCGTCAAGGATATGGAAGACAAGAATATCAAACTCGTCAATGTAGTCCAGGTGATGTTAGTTCGCCGGATTCTTCCTTGTCAACATAGGGTGTGCAATTCGTGGGAATTCAATCCGGCCAAGCACCAGACCCTCTTTGGCTCCTCGCACAAGGACATCTTGAAGGTGCTTTTTAAGTCCGGCAAATCATGGCCGGACTCCGCCGAGGACCGCGGGTACCAACTGTCCCGCCCTGCAAGTTCGGTAAGCCGCTGTTGTGTTGGCAATTCATATGTTTTATTCGCATATCCTTAGGAAAATGCTTAATGTGTTTTCCACAACTCTCCTAGGGCTGGATGAACAAGGCGGGGTGGATCTACTATCCGACCCCACTGCCAGAAGAACCGGCCAGCCCACTTCTGACGAAGATGCTGGTCCCGGCGCCTTACAAGGCACCAAAGAAGAAGGCCGAGAAGGAGGCCCAAAAGACCAGGGGCGGCCTCCGTCGCCGCGGCGCCTCGGACACAAAATCCAAAGACTCCAATGCCCGTTCTTCCTCCGAAGAGGACGAGGAGGAGGAGGAAGACGAATCCCCAGCGGGGGGAAGAAAGAAAAAAAGGGCCTCCACATCCTTGGAGGCCGAGTCGCCTAAGAGGGAAAAAACTCCTCTTCCAGAGGAGTCCACCATCGTTGCCGATAGCAGTCCAGAGTGGGATCCTAGGGCCCAGCCCCTGGTGAACTCGTGAGTATACAAAATCCGAACACATTTATGCGTCCAGGCTCATCATGGCATAATATGTTAATATGAGCCATACTTTTTTGCAGTCCGGCGAGGTCCCGCACCGAACAATCCTCGTCGGAGGATTTGCTAGGTTATGATGCTATGGAGAGCGGGACACCCCCGAAGGCCCCTTCCCCCAAACATATGAATGACACCGAGGTTTCATCCCAGAAGGACTCAGGCCAAGGAGGGGGGGAAAGATCGTAAAGGTGGCGCCAGGAGGTTAAACTTCAGGGGTCGGACACATGGGAGAGGAGGCTCCCATGGACGTCGACGGCGTAGGCTATCTTGAGTTCGGGCCCCAGCCGGACGCAATTTCGGAGACCAATACAGCTCCAGAATCAGGCAGGCGGTCTCCTTCGGCTAGAGGGGGTGTGCCTGTTCCACGGGCAACCTCTGCCCAACCAGAGGTGCTGGATACTTTATCGGCAGCACTGAAAAGCGCCTCCATCATCGATGAACACCGTGCCCTTATGGGTGCGGTGATTGAGAAGATTCAGTCCGCTGAGAGTGGACTGAATGAAGCCTGTATCAACCTTATAAGAGGCTTTGAGGTATGTTTTATTAGGTTTCGAAGAGTGTCATAGTATATATAGTAGCCCTTGATACACTGTTCGGTGAAAGAAAGAACCGAACCGAGGATCAAATTTATGTTCGCAAGAGACTCACTTGATGACATCTATCTCTCTTCTTTTATAAGCAGGCGTCTGTAACGACTGCCACCTCTTGTACTGCGGAGGTCTCCGGGCTGAATCAAAGTCTGGAGCGGGCCAAAGAAGAACTTGGCCAGTTGAAAAGGCAGTTGGAGGATAAACAAGGTATGCACAAACCTTGCTCGTGTACAATGCGAACGATTTCGGTATGATAAAAATATGTTTCATGATTTGCTCTAGGGGCGACGACCGAAGTCGAGGCTCTTAAGGAGGCTGTTGCCGAGGCCGAGAAAAAGGTAGCCACAGAGCAGGCTCTTTGTTAGAAACACGAGGCCAGGGTTATTGAAGCTGAGCAAGAGCTTCAAGAGGCCATGAAGAAATGCGAGACCTTGGAGCAGAGTTTAACGGAGAAAGAATCCGAAGTCACCAAGGTTCATCAGGCCACACGTGATGCCCGGGGGGAAAACCAAGGCGCCCTGCAGGAGATCCAAGAGGCGAGGAAGATCGTGGCGGGTAAGGCTTTTTCCGTGTAAATCAAGTATTTGAGGAGAAAATCATGTTTCTAATTTTGAGTTCTGATTTCTCCAGGGGTATTTGCGGAGCTTCCACTTAGCATATCTGATGCCGCCCAATTCTACCGAGCCAAAAAAAGGAACACTGCAGATAAGCTCTTCTGGTCGCAGTATCTGGCACCGAATTATCTGGTGCCTTTTGCCAATCAACTGAAACAGCTAATCGAACTGCATAAGGCAGCCGAGCTAGCCATGAAGGATTTGATTATCCGGCTATGGCCCGCCGAGCCGATTCCAAACAGCTACATCGGGCTCGTGAAGCGGCTTGTGAGTGTCTGCCCTCGACTTAAGGTCATCAAGCGGTCGGTCTGTATAGAGGGTGCGCGAATGGCCTTCGCCCGCGCAAAGGTGCACTAGGGGAAGATGGATGCTGAAAAGCTGATGACTGCGGGACCGCCCGAGGGGAAGGAGCACCGTAACCCCGAATTATATTATGATAGTGTCCTGAAAGGATCCCACCTTGCGGTGGAGCAATGCACCAAGGACATTATATTTCCATGAATACAGTCATGTTGTCCTTTGTAATGTTGAACAAGGTCATTTCTATTATTTATTGCCTGTTATGTGAAAGTTTTTCCTCCCGCGCGGCCGTTTTATATATTAATCCTGAGAGTTGGCCAGTCGTCGGCTTCTGCCCCCCATGTAGGAAGTACGGGGGTGTTCGGGATAAACCTGAGCACTCTTTATCCCAGTTTTGGGTCCTTGAAGGAGGTGTTCAGCACAATGAACCAGGAAATCAGACTATAGGGCTTTATCACTCTCACTTAGCCATAGGAGTTTGACAAAAGGAAGGTAGGCGCAACCCTTGTTGTTCGGAAGACCGCACGAGGGGCTCTATAAGCACCTGATCGGAAGAAAAGCCGGTCCATCGCACGCTGCATTAGTTATGGCATTATGCGGAAGAAATCCTTAAAGATTTTACAACCTCTCGAACAGCTGACCAGCTCTCGCCATATCATGACAGTCAGTTTTCGGCTTTCTCTACTGAGGTGCTCGTCCGGAAGAATCGGGACACAATCGCAGTAGTTCTCCCTGTGTCGCCTTAGCCGATATAGCGGAACGTAATGCAGCAAAACATGGGAGCCGGGCAAACCCAACTATTGACCCAAGACATGATTCGGAGCTGATGCATATAATGCTATAAGTTCGGGGTGCTGAACTACCGTGAAGGTCTTCAGACTTTATTGTCGTATTATGGGTACAATGAAGCCCCTGGCATATTAAGGCATATCGCGGTGTACAAATGCCATTTGACAAAAGAGTTTCAATAAGAAATAACAGCAGATAAGCGTCATATGAATCCACATGTTGTATTTGAATAGTACGTCGATGTGTATGAGTACAGGTAATGTGATAAAAAGAAATATGACCGCGGAACCTGTTGAGACCAGGCGGGAGGAAGTTGTGTGTGGATCCGGAGTGTAGTCGGATGGTCATCGAGGGGAATATCTAAAGGTTCCCTCACGCGTTCGAGCTGTTTCCATGTCGCCAGTCCTGGCCTACACAAAGGTGAACCTGCAAAGAAAATGCAAGAAATGTTTGTGTGCCACAGAGCGGTTGAGCCGCAGTATGTGGCCTGTCCTAGCTTTTGCCAGAGTGTTTAATTGAGCTCCGGACGAGCCGGTATGTCTTGTCGTGAAGTAGTTCAGACTCCTTTGACGGTGTCCGGGAGCTTGGCCGTTGACTCGAGGTTCGATGGAAAGATGCCACTTGTTGCTTCTGCTGTTAAAGTGACGGTATACTTTTCGGCACCGAGGGGTAGTTCGGCCCTGCCATTAACCATGATGACACCGCGCTGACCGGGCATCTTGAGCTTATGGTAGGCATAATGTGGCACCGCGTTGAATCGAGCAAACGCGGTTCGTCTGAGCAGTGCCTGATAATCACTGTGAAAGGGGACGATGTCGAAGATTAACTCTTCGGTACGGTAATTGTCCGGTGATCCGAAGACTACCTCGAGAGCGATGGAGCCTGTACAACGGGCCTCCACATCTGGTATAATACCTTTAAAGGTGGTTTGAGTGGGCTTGATTATCGAAAGATCAATACCCATCTTGCGCACTGTGTCCTGATACAGCAGGTTTAGACTGCTGCCTCCGTCCATAAGGACTCGTGTGAGGTGGAACCCGTCAATTATTGGGTCGAGGACCAGTGCGGCTGAATTGCCCTGATTGGTATTAACCGGACGATCCGTGCAGTCGAAGGTGATCGGCCATAGTTTATATTGTGGGGCGACTGGTTCTGTTGAGTCGACATCCCTAAGGGTGCACATCCGTTCCAGCTTGGGAATGCGGGTGGCGCTTATCATGTTCACTATTTTGATTTGCGGGGGAAATTTCTTTTGCCCTCCTGTATTCGATGATCGGGGCTCCTCATCGTCATCGTCGCTTTGAGACCCCTTCTCCTTGTTTTCGGCACCTGACATGCCGGCTTGTTTGAATACCCAGCATTCTCTGTTAGTATGATTGGCTGGTGTTCCTAGGGTGCCATGAATTTGGCATGGACAATCGAGTATGCGGTCCAGACTGGACGGGCCCGAGTTGTTATTTTTGAATGGATTTTTCCGCTGACCGGACTTAGAGCCATTGAATCCGGCATTGACTGCCGTGTCTTCGGCATTATCACCATTTTTGCGACGCTTGTGTTTGTTGCGTCGGGGCTTGTCGTTGCTATCTCTGGCCTCTGATGTGCCAGGATTGCTTCCTGTGTTGTTGCTACGGGCCAACCAGCTATCCTCGCCCGCACAAAAGCGGGTCATGAGTGTCGTGAGGGCTGCCATTGACTTTGGCTTTTCTTGGCCAAGATGTCGGGCAAGCCACTCATCCCGGATATTGTGCTTAAAGGCCGCTAGGGCTTTGGCATCCAGACAGTCGACAATTTGGTTCTTTTTAGTTAGGAACCGAGTCCAGAATTTCCTGGCTGACTCTCCGGGTTGTTGGGTTATGCGACTTAAATCATCAGCATCCGGTGGTCGCACATAAGTGCCCTGGAATTTATCCAGGAATGCGTCTGCCAGGTTCTCCCAACTTCCAATGGAGTTCGCCGGCAAGCTATTCAGCCAATGCCGAGCCGGTCCCTTGAGTTTTAGTGGGAGGTACTTGATGGCGTGTAGATCATCCCCGCGGGCGATTGATACGTCTCCAATGTATCTATAATTTTTGATTGTTCCATGCTATTTTATTACCCCTTTTGGATGTTTATGGGCTTTATTTTACACATTTATATCATTTTTGGGACTAACCTACTAACCGAAGGCCAGCCCATATTGTTTTTTTTACCTATTTCAGTATTTCGAAGAAAAGGAATATCAAACGGAGTCCAAACAGAATGAAACCTTCGGGAGCGTGATTTTTGGAACAAACGTGATCCAGAGGACTTGGAGTGCAAGCCAAGAAGCTGCCGAGGCTCCCACGAGATAGGAGGGCGCGCCCCCCCATAGGGCGCGCCCCCTGTCTCGTGGGCCCCTCGGGCGGCCACCGACATAGTTCTTCCTCCTATATATACCTACGTACCCCGAAAACATCCAGGAGGCGGACGAAGCACAATTTCCACCACCGTAACCTTCTGTATCCGCGAGATCTCATCTTGGTGCCTTCGCCGACACTTTGCCGGAGGGGGAATCGACCATGGAGGGCTTCTACATCAACATCCTTGCCCCTCCGATGAGTTGTGAGTAGTTTACCACAGACCTACGGGTCCATCGTTATTAGCTAGATGGCTTCTTCTCTCTTTTTGGATCTCAATACAATGTTCTCCCCCTCTCTTGTGGAGATCTATTCGATGTAAACTCTTTTTGCGGTGTGTTTGTCGAGATCCGATGAATTGTGGGTTTATGATCAAGTTTATCTATGAACAATATTTGAATCTTCTCTGAATTCTTTTATGTATGATTGAGTTATCTTTGCAAGTCTCTTCAAATTATCAGTTTGGTTTGGCCTACTAGATTGATCTTTCTTGCCATGGAAGAAGTGCTTAGCTTTGGGTTCAATCTTGCGGTGTCCTTACCCAGTGACTGAAAGGGTTGCAAGGCACGTATTGTATTGTTGCCATCGAGGATAACAAGATAGGGTTTATATCATATTGCTTGAGTTTATCCCTCTACATCATGTCATCTTGCTTAATGCGTTACTCTGTTCTTATGAACTTAATACTCTAGATGCAGGCAGGAGTCGGTCGATGTGTGGAGTAATAGTAGTAGATGCAGGCAGGAGTCGGTCTACTTGTTATGGACGTGATGCCTATATACATGATCATGCCTAGATAATCTCATAACTATGCGCTTTTCTATCAATTGCTCGACAGTAATTTGTTCACCCACCGTAATACTTATGCTATCTTGAGAGAAGCCACTAGTGAAACCTATGGCCCCGGGTCTATCTCTTATCATATTTGTTTTCAATCTACTTTTATTTGCATCTTTACTTTTTGCATCTATATTATAAAATACCAAAAATATATTTATCTTATCATACTATCTTTATTAGATCTCACTTTCGCAAGTGGCCGTGAAGGGATTGACAACCCCTTTATTGCGTTGGTTGCGAGTTCTCAGTTTGTTTGTGTAGGTGCGTGGGACTTTTGAGGAGCCTCCTACTGGATTGATACCTTGGTTCTCAAAAACCGAGGGAAATACTTATGCTACTATCGCTGCATCATCCTCTCCTCTTCGAGGAAAACCAACGCAAGCTCAAGACGTAGCAAGAAGGATTTCTAGCGCCGTTGTCGGGGAGGTCTTCGCTCAAGTCAAGACATACCAATTACCCATCACAAACCCATCTCCCTCGCATTTACATTATTTGCCATTTGCCTCTCGTTTTCCTCTCCCCCACTTCACCCTTGCCGTTTTATTCGCCCTCTCTTTCCCAATCTCCTCCTCTCTTTTTTGCTTGCCTTTTTCTGTTTGCTTGTGTGTTGGATTACTTGTTGCCATGGCGCAAGATAATACCAAATTGTGTGATTTCTCGAATACCAATAATAATGATTTCCTTGGTACTCTGATTGCTCCTCTTAATGATGTTGAGTCTTGTGAAATCAATACCGCTTTGCTGAATCTTGTTATGAAAGATCAATTCGCCGGCCTTCCTAGTGAAGATGCCGCTACTCATCTAAACAACTTTGGTGATTTGTGTGATATGCAAAAGAAGAAAGATACGGATAACGATATTGTCAAATTGAAGTTATTTCCGTTTTCACTTAGAGATCATGCTAAAGTTTGGTTTTCGTCTTTGCCTAAAAATAGTATTGATTCTTGGAACAAGTGGAAAGATGCTTTTATCTTTAAGTATTTTCCTCCCGCTAAGATTATCACTCTTAGGAACGATATTATGAATTTTAAACAACTTGATCATGAGCATGTTGCCCAATCTTGGGAAAGAATTAAATTGATGCTTCGCAATTGCCCTACTCATGGTTTGAATTTATGGATGATCATACAAAAATTTTATGCCGGTTTGAACTTTGCTTCTAGAAACCTTTTAGATTCGGTCGCGGGAGGCACGTTTATGGAAATCACATTAGGAGATGCTACAAAACTTCTTGATAATATTATGGCTAATTATTCTCAATGGCATACCGAAAGATCTTCTAGTAAAAAAGTGCATGCTATAGAAGAAATCAATGTTTTGAGTGGAATGATGGATGAACTTATGAAGATGTTTGCTACTAAAAATACTCATCTTGATCCCAATGATATGCCTTTGCCCTCTTATTTTGAGAATATTGTGAAAGAATTTATGGTTTCTCAAAAGAATTTTAATGCTTTGCTTGAAGAAAAATTGCTCAAAGTTGATGATTTGGCTAGGAACGTTGATAGACCTTCGCTTGATGTTGATTCTCTTAAACTTAGATCTTCTCCTCCTAAGCATGATATCAATGAGTCTCTCAAAGTAATGAGAATTTCCATTGATGAGTGTAAGGAAAGAACCGCTAGATTGCGTGCTAAAAAAGATAGCTTTATAAAAGCGTGTTCTTCTAGTTTCTATGAAAATAATGATGAGGATCTTAAAGTTATTGATGCGTCTCCTATTAGATCTATATTTTGCAATATGAATTTTGATGATTATGGGACTGATGATGAATCAACTTTGCCTAGAAGGCGTCCCAAGAATTCGGAGTTTTTAGATCTTGATGCTAAATTTGGTAAAAGTGAGATTGGAGAGTCCTCAACTTCTAATAACATTGAACCTACTACCTCGGATTTCAAGGAATTTGATTATGATAATTGCTCTTTAAAAAGTTGTATTTCCTTGTTGCAATCCGTTGTTAATTCTCCTCATGCTTATAGTCAAAATAAAGCTTTTACCAAACATATCGTTGATTTCTTGATGCAATCTTATGATGAAAAACTTAATTTGGAAGTTTCTATACCTAGAAAACTTAATGATGAGTGGGAACCTACTATAAAGATTAGAATTAAAGATTATGAGTGTTTTGCTTTGCGTGATTTGGGTGCTAGTATTTCCACGATTCTGAAAACTTTATGTGATATTCTAGGTTTCCATGATCTTGATGATTGCTCTTTAAATTTGCACCTTGTGAATTCCACCATTAAAAAGCCAATGGGAAGGATCAATGATGTTCTTATTGTTGCAAATAGAAATTTGGTGCCCGTGGATTTTATCGTTCTTGATATAGATTGCAATCTTTCTTGCCCTATTATTCTTGGTAGACCTTTCCTTAGAATGATTGGTGCGATTATTGATATGAAGGAAGGGAATATTAGATTCCAATTTCCATTAAAGAAAGGCATGGAGCACTTTCCAAGAAAGAAAGTCAAATTACCTTATGAATCTATCATGCGGGCTACTTATGAATTTAGTGCCAAAGATGGCACTCGTTAGATCTATCTTCGCTTTTATGCCCAGCTAGGGGCGTTAAACGATAGCGCTAGTTGGGAGACAACCCAATTTTCTTTATGTTTTTTGTTTTTGCTCCTGTTTAGTAATAAATCTTGCATTTACCTTCTGTTTAGATGTGTTTTTATCTTTTAATTAGTGTTTGTGCCAAGTAGAACCTATAGGATAACCTATGATGATAGTTGATTTGATTCTGTTGAAAAACAGAAACTTTGCACGCACGAATATAATTTTGTTAAATCACAGAAACGTTCTTTTGCGTTGATTCTTTTTGCTGCTATTCAATAAACAAATTTTCCAGGACTTCCTATTTTTGTAGGATTTTTAGAGTTCCAGAAGTTTGCGTTAGTTATAGATTGCTACAGAATGTTCTGTTTTTGACAGATTCTGTTTTCTGTGTGTTGTTTGCTTATTTTGATGCATCTATGGCTAGTAAAATAGTTTATAAATCATAGAGAAGTTTGAATACAGTAGGTTTAACACCAAAAATAAATAATGAATGAGTTCATTGCAGTACCTTATGTGGTGGTTTTGTTTTCTTTCACTAACGAAGCTTATAAGATTTCCTGTTGAGTTTTGTGTTATAAAGTTTTCAAGTTTTGGGTAAAGCTTTTATGGACTATGGAATAAAGGGTGGCAAGAGCCTAAGCTTGGGGATGCCCATGGCACCCGAAGATATTCAAGAATAGCCAAAAGCCTAAGCTTGGGGATGCCCCGGGAAGGCATCCCCTCTTTCGTCTTCATTCATTGGTAACTTTACTTGGAGCTATATTTTTATTCGCCACATGATATGTGTTTTGCTTGGAGCGTCGTGTATTATATTAGTCTTTGGTTTTTGGTTTACCACAATCATCCTTGCTTTACACACCTTTTGGGAGAAGCCTATTTGATTAGAATTTGCTAAGAATACTCTATGTGCTTCACTTATATCTTTTGAGCTTGATAGTTTTTGCTCTAATGCTTCACTTATATCTTTTAGAGCACGGTGGTGATTTATTTTTGTAGAAATTACTAGTCTCTCATGCTTCACTTATATTATTTTGAGAGTTTTTTAGAACAACATGATATTTGCTATGGTTATAAAATTGGTCCTAGAATGGTAGGCATCCAAGTTGGGTATAATAGAAACTATCATAGGAAGTGAACTGGATGCTATGATCAATTTGATACTTGATAATTGTTTTAATATATAGAGGTAGTGATATTAAAGTCATGCTAGTTGGGTGATTATGAATTTAAAGAATGCTTGTGTTGAAGTTAGCAAATCCCGTAGCATGCACGTATGGTTAAAGTTGTGTAACAAATTTGAAACATGAAGTGTACCTGGCTTGTGCATCCTTATGAGTGGCGGTCGGGGACGAGCGATGGTCTTTTCCTACCAATCTATCTCCCTAGAAGCATGCCCGTAGTACTTGATTTTTGATGACTTCTAAATTTTTGCAATAAGTATATGAGTTCTTTTGACTAATGTTGAGTCCATGGATTATACGTACTTTTACCTTTCCGCCTTTGCTAGCCTCTTCGGTACCGTGCATTTCCCTTTCTCACCTTGAGAGTTGGTGCAAACTTCGCCGGTGCATCCAAACCCCGTGATACGATACGCTCTATCACACATAAACCTCCTTATATCTTTCTCAAAACAGCCACCATACCTACCTATTATTGCATTTCCATAGCCATTCCAAGATATATTGCCATGCAACTTTCCACCGTTCCGTTCATCATCATCATGACATACTTTACTTTTGTCATATTGCCATTGCATGATCATGTAATTGATATCGTATTTGTGGCAAAGCCACCATGCATTATTTTTCATACATGTCACTCTTGATTCATTGCACCATCCCGGTACACCGCCGGAGGCATTCATATAGAGTCATATCTTGTTCTAGTTTTGAGTTATAATTCATATGTTGTAATCAATATAAATGTGATCATCATCATTATTAGAGCATTGCCCAAAGAAAAAAAAGAAAAAAAAAGAAGAAAGGCCAAAAGAAAAAAAAGAAAGGCCCCAATAAATAAATAAATAAATAAATAAGTAAAAAGGGCAATGTTACTATCTCTTTTTCCACACTTGTGCTTCAAAGTAGCACCTTGTTCTTCATGTAGTGAGTCTCATATTTTTGTGCTTCAAAGTAGCACCATGTTTTTCATATAGTGAGTCTCATAAGTTGTCTTTTTTATACTAGTGGGAATCTTTCATTATAGAACTTGGCTTGTATATTCCTACGATGGGCTTCCTCAAATGCCCTAGGTCTTCGTGAGCAAGCAAGTTGGATGCACACCCACTAGTTTTCTTTTGTTGAGCATTCATTTATAGCTCTAGTGCATCCGTTGCATGGAAATTCCTACTCCTCATGTTGACATCAATTGATGGGCATCTCCATAGCCCGTTGATTATCCTCGTCAATGTGAGACTTTCTCCTTTTTGTCTTCTCCACACAATCCTCATCATCATATTCTATTCCACCCATAGTGTTATATTCATGGCTCACGCTCATGTATTGCGTGAAGGTTGAAAAAGTTTGAGATTATTTAAGTATGAAACAATTTCTTGGCTTGTCATCGGGGGTATTGAAGTTGGGAACATCTTTGTGTGACGAAAATGAAGCATAGCCTAACTATATGATTTTGTAGGGATGAACTTTCTTTTGCCATGTTATTTTGAGAAGACATGATTACTTTGATTAGTATGCTTGAAGTGTTACTATTTCTTTTATCAATATGAACTTTTATTTTGAATCATTTGGATCTGAACATTCATGCCACAATAAAAAAAATTACATTGAGAATTATGCTAGGTAGCATTCCACATCAAATGTTTCTTTTTTATCATTTACCTACTCGAGGACGAGCAGGAATTAAGCTTGGGGATGCTTGATACGTCTCCAATGTATCTATAATTTTTGATTATTCCATGCTATTATATTACCCCTTTTGGATGTTTATGGGCTTTATTTTACACATTTATATCATTTTTTGGGACTAACCTACTAACCGGAGGCCCAGCCCATATTGCTGTTTTTTTTGCCTATTTCAGTATTTCGAAGAAAAGGAATATCAAACGGAGTCCAAACGAAATAAAACCTTCGGGAGCGTGATTTTTGGAACAAACGTGATCCAGAGAAGTTGGAGTGCAAGCCAAGAAGCTGTAGAGGCTCCCACGAGATAGGAGCCCCCCCTATAGGGCACGCCCCCTGTCTCGTGGGCCCCTCGGGGGACCACCGACGTACTTCTTCCTCCTATATATACCTATGTACCCCGAAAACATCCAGGAGGCGGACGAAACACAGTTTCCACCACCCGTAACCTTCTGTATCTGTGAGATCTCATATTGGAGCCTTCGCCGGCACTCTGTCGGAGGGGGAATCGACCACGAAGGGCTTCTACATCAACATCCTTGCCCCTCCGATGAGTTGTGAGTAGTTTACCACAGACCTACGGGTCCATAGTTATTAGCTAGATGGCTTCTTCTCTCTTTTCGGATCTCAATACAATGTTCTCCCCCTCTCTTGTGGAGATCTATTCGATGTAAACTCTTTTTGCGTTGTGTTTGTCGAGATCCGATGAATTGTGGGTTTATGATCAAGTTCATCTATGAGCAATATTTGAATCTTCTCTGAATTCTTTTATGTATGATTGAGTTATCTTTGCAAGTCTCTTCAAATTATCAGTTTGGTTTGGCCTACTAGATTGATCTTTCTTGCCATGGGAGAAGTGCTTAGCTTTGGGTTCAATCTTGCGGTGTCCTTACCCAGTGACTGAAAGGATTGCAAGGCACGTATTGTATTGTTGCCATCGAGGATAACAAGATAGGGTTTATATCATATTGCTTGAGTTTATCCCTCTACATCATGTCATCTTGCTTAATGCATTACTCTGTTCTTATGAACTTAATACTCTAGATGCAGGCAGGAGTCGGTCGATGTGTGGAGTAATAATAGTAGATGCAGGCAGGAGTCGGTCTACTTGTTATGGACGTGATGCCTATATACATGATCATGCCTAGATAATCTCAGAACTATGCGCTTTTCTATCAATTGCTCGACAGTAATTTGTTCACCCACCGTAATACTTATGCTATCTTGAGAGAAACCACTAGTGAAACCTATGGCCCCGGGTCTATCTCTTATCATATTTGTTTTCAATCTACTTTTATTTGCATCTTTACTTTTTGCATCTATATTATAAAATACCAAAAATATATTTATCTTATCATACTATCTTTATTAAATCTCACTTTCGCAAGTGGCCGTGAAGGGATTGACAACCCCTTTATTGCGTTGGTTGCGAGTTCTCAGTTTGTTTGTGTAGGTGTGTGAGACTTTTGAGGAGCCTCCTACTGGATTGATACCTTGGTTCTTAAAAACTGAGGGAAATACTTACGCTACTATCGTTGCATCACCCTCTCCTCTTCGAGGAAACCCAACGCAAGCTCAAGACGTAGCAGCCATGTGAATGTGGAGGAAGAATTCTTCTATTCATACCGCGGGGTCTGTAGTACCATCATATGATTCAATGTTTACGGGTTTAAACCCTTATGGGAATTCATGATCCATTCTTCGTCAGTGAAGCATAGGGGGTGTGCGGCGCCTCTATGCCGGGCTACATCACAACGTAGTTCAAACGAGTCTGGTCTGTTGTATTCGGCCCGGCCGGATTTGTTGTTAGTATATCCGGCGTGACGGTCATCGTCGCGCGTTGGGGCGCGCCCCCGTGATCCCTAGATCGATCTTGATTGACGTGATTTATTTTCCAATTTATCTCACAGGTCATGAGTGTAGCCCCGGGCCTTCGTGTTTTTGCTTGCTTGGCGCCGGGGTGCGGGCTGGACTTCGGGCTGATACGCCGCTTTGTCTCGGCCACGAGGTGGCCGGTTAGCCGCATCGTGCGCTGGTAGTGTAGGCTTTAATGCCTCCTCCTCGAGTTGAGGTAGCAACCTGTGCTTTGGGTAACTTTTGGTTGGGCGCTCGAGTCTGTATTCCTCGGCTGCCAGGACCTCAGTCCATCTATCAGTTAGCAGATCTTGATCAGCTTGAAGCTGCTGCTACTTTTTCTTCAGGCTTTTTGCAGTGGCTATAAGCCAACGCTTGAAGCGCTCCTGCTCGACGGGGTCCTCAGGCACGATGAATTCTTCATCGCCAAGGCTCACCTCGTCTTCGGAGAGGGGCATGTAATTGTCGTCCTCTGATTCTCCATCTGTTGCCTGTTCCTTAGGGCTAGCTTGCCCATACTCCCACTCGGCCTGCTCGAAGCCTGGTTGGGCGGGATTGTTTTCATCTTTGGCACCATCTGAATTGCTATAGTCTCTTGTGCCGGTATCGCTATTTTTGCTATGGCGAGGTTTAGAGCGGCGCCGATGATGCCGGTGCTTAGATTGCTTCTCAAAGGGATTATCCTCCGTTGCCTCATTGCCATCGCTTTCTTTGGGAGTGTCCACCATCATATGATGAGGTGGCTGTCCAGCGCCCTGTGGGCGGTGGTTCCTGTTCTTCTCCTGCATCGTCGTCCATACCGTCGATGTCTTCGGAGTTGAAGTCAAGCATGTCGGTTAAGTCATCGACAGTGGCTATTAAGTGGGTGGTGGGTGGGGAACGAATTTCTTTGTTGTCCGCTTCCCACTCAAGCCGGACATAGTTCGGCCAAGAGTCCTCTGTCAGAGAGAGAGAGAGAGACCTCAATGAATCTAGCATGTCGCCCAAGGGTGAGTGCTGAAAGATATCCACGGAGGTAAACTTCATGATCGGTGCCCAATCAGATTTGACAGGCACGGACACACGCGGTTCGGAGCCTATGGCCGGAGACGAGTCCGAGGGTCCGGTGACACCAGCCTCATGGGAGGTGAAGTCTGTGTTCGGCTCTATCGCCGTTGAGTGTGCGGCCTCCATGGCGGGGTCCATCCACCCATCCTCGGATGGCGAGATCTGCTCCGGATCTGAGGCTGGGGCAGCTGCAGGTGCGTTCTCCTGAACACCGTCTAATGGCAGATCTAAGTCATGCTTATCGTGACTGTTCGGCGCACCTGCCATGGGCTCGAGTCCGTCGAAGATCAAGTCTTCGCGGATGTCGATAGTGTAGTTCAAGCTTCCAAACCTGACCTGATGGCCAGGGGAGTAGCTATCGATCTGCTCCAAATGGCCAAGCGAGTTGGCCCGCAGTATGAAGCCGCCGAATACGAAGATCTGTCCGGGGAGAAAAACCTCACCCTGGATCGCATCGTTGAAGATGGTTGAAGGAGCCACTAAGCCCTATCATGACGGCACAATGGAACTCTCAATGAAAGCACCAATGTCGGTGTCAAAAACGGCGGATCTCGGGGTAGGGGGTCCCGAACTGTGCGTCTAAGGCTAATGGTAACAGGAGGCGGGGGACACAATGTTTACCCAGGTTCGGGCCCTCTTGATGGAGGTAATACCCTACTTCCTGCTTGATTGATCTTGATGATATGAGTATTACAAGAGTTGATCTACCACGAGATCGTTGAGGCTAAACCCTAGAAGCTAGCCTATGATTATGATTGTTGTTATCCTATGGACTAAACCCTCTGGTTTATACAGACACCGGAGGGGGCTAGGGTTACACAAAGTTGGTTACAGAGAAGGAAATCTACATATCCGGATTGCCAAGCTTGCCTTCCACGCAAAGGAGAGTCCCACCCGGACACGGGACGAAGTCTTCAATCTTGTATCTTCATAGTCCAACAGCCCGACCAAAGTGTCCGGCTGTCCGAGGACCCCCTAATCCAGGACTCCCTCAGCCACCGCTTCAAGCATTATAGTGGAACCATTTTTTGGCCATGGAATTGGCCATGCCATGCCTTAGGACAATTCTTCCAACTCCAATGCATGCAATCTATTAAGCCAAGCATACCTGGGAAGCCACGAGCTTTATTCATCTCCAATAGCCTTGCGGCGCCTTCGACATTGGGAGATCTCAAATACTCATGGCCAAACACTTGCACAATTCCGACTGCGAAGCGCTTGACACACATGATGGCTTGACTCTCACCCATGGCAAGTGATCATCAACTAGATCAGCGGGGATACCGTATGCCAACATACGCAAAGCAGCTGTCACCTTCTGAAAGGTGTTATGCCCGAGCTCTCCGGCCACATTCCTCATTTGCTGAAAAAACCGGTCATGGCTCGCTAGTTTCTCTACAATGCGCCTGAACAACTCTGTGCTCATCCTAAACCGGCGCTGGATGTATGACTCGAGGTACACAGGAGGATCCGCAAAATAGTGCCTGATCAATCTGTTGTGGGCATCGATCCTATCCCTCCAAATTTTCTGCCGACCCATAACCAAACCACCGTGCTTCGGTTTTTTTATTGATGTACATAGCTAGGATCATTGCAAGATCCTCCTCTTCAATATCAAATTCTTTTTCGGAAGAATCATATGACGAACTCATTTACAATGTTTAATTTAAACTAGGCTATAAAAACAACAAACAACATGCACCAAATTCATGTGAAAATATGAAGTTGAAGCAATACATACCTTGCAAGCATTTTGTCGAACACCTTGCGGACGTTGAACGACAATGGGCGGCCGGGCGCTATTCGTTAGAGGAATGCCTCACGCTAGGGGCGGCGGCGACTAGAGGAGAAGGAGGAAGCAGCACCGGCGCGGGGATACGTCAGGGAAGCGCCGGAACAAATGGGTGGCGCGGGCCATGGCGGCGCCAGCGGCTGGATGGGGTAGGTGGAAGTTGCGAGCGGGCACTCGAGTGTCCAGCGCACTGGAGTGGGCACAGCAAATAAACGGCGCATGATGACGTTTCGGCGCGCGCGCTGTTATGCCGTGCGCGAGGTTTTTGCACCTTCACTTTATTGGAGCACCCAGAGCGGTAGCGCACGCAAAAACCACTAATTTTTCAGCGCGACACTTATATAACGCGTCTTTGGAGATGCTCCAAGAACCACCAAATGCCGTTTCTTCGGCGAGACCAAGTCCGGTGCGGCGGCAGCAGGCTTGGAAGCCTCCCACCTGTGGGATGTTTTAAATCAACTAGATGACCCCGTGCGCCAAATGGCGCAGAGACCCATTTGAAACCATGTTCATGTTGAACAATATTTGCCTTTTATAGTAATTTTATGTTTGATTGAGGATAGAGACCATGTCAAACCCGAAGTGTTTTGAACGTGTATTTGGAAAATGTGCCATTTGGCTCTATGTTACCCAAGTAAGGTGCAAGGTCCAAATTCAAGCATCAAAGGTAATGATTCTAAACCTTTTGTAACAGAAACCTTTGCATTTGTTAGTAACTTCGAGTTTTAGCAAGCACAAAGGGTAATAATTCTAAACCTTTTATATGAAAAATTAAGGAATACCTATGTTCAAACTATATACTTTAGCATGTGAAACTAATTCAAACCATGCAAGTTGAAATATTGAGAGACCAATCATAAAATTGCCAAATCAGGATATAGAAGCAAGAACAAAGTACCGTCAATTTCGTCGAACTAACAGAAATGCATTTTACATTGCCTGCTCACTACTATTGTTGTCCATAAATAAATGTCTATCTATTGTTGTACCCAGGTTAACTTGAATTAGCTAGGATGAATCAAACACTTCTGAAATGAGCAGTAACATATCAACAGGGTATGCATCTGCATGAGACAACTGATCTTTTCTTGTTAGCAACGAAGAAATATTGATTTCAGTCATGGGCAAACCAAGATGCAAGCAAATCTAAAATTTCTCAATATTTGACCATGTCTCTAAGGAACAACACCAACTCAAAATTGAAATAATACCATGTTGGTAAAGGTTCGCCTGTTAAGCGGTCTGATTCAGTGAGGATCCACCTGAGGAACTGACGTGTTGATATTGCAATCGAAGTTGAGGAACAACGACGATGGTCTGGAAGAGACAGGGTGAGCGAGAGAAGGTTTGGTACACGGAGGGAAGAAGGGGATTGATAAGGTCAAGGCGACAATCAAGATGATACACATTAATGCCTCTCTGGATTCCATGTGATTCATTGATGCCTCCCCATCCACACATACAGGGCTTGGCAGTTTAACCCGGCGTGCTGAAGCATGAAAACGCTCTTTTGTACGGTGAAATTCAACCTGCGCTTTATACCCACCCTGCTCAAGCTGATGCACATGGTAGACTGGTTTAGGGAGCCCGAGTTTCTCAAACATTGCTTCAGCTAGAGAAACGGTGGATAGCTCGACCAGCTCCATGAGCACGATTTCAAAAGATAGACCAAGGGGGCTGGCACAAGGTATACATACAGTATGCATTAAGAATAACAAGGAGCGAAGCCTTGGAATAAACATGCAGCAAGCTCTAGTAAACTCATAATGAAACAAAGCTATAACACCATGAAGATATGAATAGAGGTAAGCAATGAAATTAGCTCATATGAAGAAAATAGTATTGATGGACACTGAAATCAAATGTTTTTACATAGTCCGCACAAAGCACATGCATCAATCATGTAGCTTTCATAGAATGGCATGAAACAAGTTGACAAAGACCATGCTGAATATTTCAGTATTACTCAAGGGCACTAAATTATATTTCTTACTGGCTCTATGCAAATATAGCATTTATAGCTTTATGGCAGTACAGAAAACACATTCTAAAGCATATGGGGAGGAACTAAACATATCTTAGATGCATCAACCAAGACCAGAGTTGGATCTGGATCTGGAACAGAGGGATATACCTTGAGAAATATGACTGCTCGTAGGAACTCCTATCCGCCTTTGTTCAGGACCAAAATAGATTGAACACCTAAAAGGTGAAATCATGGTCAGTCAAAGGCTAAACAAAATGGGAGAGAGAGATGTATTTGCCGACCATGACCACATGGAGTTGACTGTGATGAAGCAACAGTAATGGATGCCGGGAGGAGGAGGCGCACCTGGTAAAGAGTAGGGCACTGCAGAAGCTGACCGCGGGCCTTTGGCATCCGTGTATCTGGTTCGACCGCAGGAGCAGCTACCGCGGAGGAGCTCCAGGCAAAGGGGGGAGGGGGGAGATGAGGTAAGTGAACATAAGATAGGGTCTGGTGGCTGCGGGAAGCTAAGAGAGACAACTGTAGTAGATATTTCCTCGGTCATTTGAAGGCCGTCGGCCCATAGGAGAAACAGGCCATGCGCATGCTTTGAGGTAAATGTTTGAGTGAAAATAAGGAGCAGGGAATTAACTAAATTCGCCTTCTTCTTTTAGTTAAGCGGTTGAAACCTAAAAAGTATGAAGCTAATCAAGCCATCATGATAAAGCAGAGGATATTCTTAAAAAAACACAAAACAGCTATAAATGTTCTAAAAAACAATCTATGTCATTCCATGCTCATTTTATCGACTACTACTGGAATTACTTAGAAATTGTTACTTTTGGTGTACCATTTAATGGGTCTTAAAAAATTGCACATCTTTTTTGTGTTAGGTAGGCATCGCTAAATTTTGAGCATGGTATAAGTTATTTGAAGATATGGGAAAGCCGTCTCAAGAGGGTGTGAATGGATGAAGATTGGAATTCAAAACAAATGGCGATAAAATATAAGAAAGCACTCCATGGAATATATTTGATCACTCGGCACTAAGTAGGCAAATAACAGCAGGGAAAAGCTGAATTAAGGATAATTTTGTCTGGCATTCTATGAAAATAAATTTGGTCTCACTGAACTAAGAACTGAAATGAGTACTCAACTCTGAATTTAAAATTCCCACTGAATGCCTATTGGGATTCAAAGAAGGGCAAAAGGACAATGGCGATATCTACAACGTATAGTAGTTGGTTCGTTCGAGGACATAAATAGAGGTGGTGTCATGACAGCAGCTTACATCATTCCGCACAAAATACAGCAAGTGCATCCACAAAAGTTTGCTGTGCTGGCGATCCTCAGACCTGATGGCTAGACCGTTGCTACGATGCAGGAGAGCTGAGAAAATCTCTTGATCAGCATATCCATCTAGTAGCTAATTTAGCTTGATAAGCAAGCAGAACATAGAAGATACCCTGTGGAAGAAGATGCAACTACAATTATTTTATAACAGCATCTCGTGTATTGCGGATTCACCAGAAACAAAATTCATGAAGGGATGGTCATACCATATGTACACGTCTAGATTAGTTCATCGAAGAACTACTGCTTTGCTTTCTTTGGAGTGCCGGCGCCTTTGGCAGCAGCGTTCGCTCTGAGTTGCAGCCATTAGCAAAAATAAGTGGCATGTCAGTAAAGATAGTACCAGCATAAAGAACAAGAGTTATAGAGTATAATAACTCCAAGAACAAAAAGATTACATGCAATAAATATAGGGCATAAATTAGCGGTAGATTAACTAAGCAAAAAAAAACACACACAATTCAGTTACATGGCTGATGAATTGTATATATCAAGCAAGCTATTTTCCATGCAGTAGCAAAGACCACATGTACATGCGTCAGAAATGGAATAAGAGCATGGACCAGTACCAAGCAAAACATATTGCAGCCTGAAGGTAAAAGGTTGTTTCACTGGGCATTTAGTAAATTTCAATCTAACAACGATAAAAAAAAGGGTCTGATGAAATGCCATCGTATGCATTAGTTAAGAAGAAAACGTCTATGAAATTACACAGAATCAAGCCTTGGATTGTAAAGAAGACACGACAATGGAAGAACAGTGATCATCATGATATATCCACACGAAACAGCTTGAATGTAACAGACTATGAGTCTTTACCTCTTGTTTTTAGTCTGTTCGGAAAGAACATTCTTTCCATCTCCAGCTACTGCGGTCTCAGTCTCTTGATCAACTTGTTTAGGTTCCTGCTACAAAACATTGTGATGGATCAAGCATGGTTTGTGCAAAAGGATGAAGACAGCTGCATGTGAAAAAGGGACGAACATTTGGCTGGATACAGCTTGAACTACATCTCCAGCAGAAGGACTCTTTTCAGCTTCGGTAGTAACATTTCCAGTAGAGTTAGACAGGTCTGCTCCCTTAACCTCAGGCCCTTTAATCTTCAAAGGTGAAGTAAAAAGCTTGCGACGAGAGCTTTTTGGGCATGGTGATTTGCTGTTTCACAAAACGAAAATACATTAGGTATAGACAAAGGAACAAGAACCTTCAAACCATCTGATACGACAAAGGTAGGATGGATACCTAGGCGTTTTAGGCATGATAGCCCGCCCTTTGCCTTTGAATGCAGATATAGGAGTGTTCATCTGCCAAAGAAACAACTCGAAGAAATGACTAAGTGATTGTATGGGAAGAGATTAGGGTGCATCGAAATATGGAATCATTATCTACCGAATCAGATTCAGAAGTATGTCAATCAGCAAAGATCCACCTATGCAGACCGTAAGAGTGGAGCGACAGATATGAAGTCGTCATCCTCAAACTGGTTCGGAAAATCATTGCAAACGTCAAAGTATCTATTGTGCAATCGCAATCAAAGTTCAAAATGTTTTGAAGATCCGAATACCTCTTGCGATCAAGCTGAATTTAGAAAATTGGTGAACAAATCACAACAGACTCAAAAGCAAATGGATAGGAGCTCAGTAAGAAAGTAGCGATTGATAATCACACCCAGAAGATCATATTTATTTAATTGTCTCATCACTGCTCAAATCCAAGCAAATAAAAAATCACCCTATTTATTAGTCAAGTGGAAATTGCTTCTCTATTAGTTTAGTCTAATCATAGGGCAAACAATAGAAAAGAATTAACATGTCGAACCAAGATAGTACTAATAAGAGGACTCAGAATATGGGTGCTGATATAGCAGGATGGTTTGCAAGGCAAATAAATGCCAGTCTCGATGAACAAGACCAAATATCAATCTTCACCGTCCTATAATGAATCAATACAACTACACCTTGTCAATGCAATGTTCTACATGTAATATGAAAAAAAAACAGACAAACTAAGTTGTTTGATTCTCCTGAAAAGGTGTGAGATTGAAAGGTGGTCAGATAGGAGCGAAAGACTATTTTTGTTCAAGCAATCACAATTCGATCATATGAACCATGCACTTGTAATCATCATTTGGGAGGCAGAAAATCAAATCGAAAGAAAAATGGAAGAAGGATTCCAGGAATCGCAATGCCTCAGACCTCACCTTAATGTTGAAGGCAGCAAGGCATCAAAACCAAAATGAGAACAGAGGATTGAGGAAAACTTGGTTAGACCATTTGACTCGAGAGTTGGCAAACGCTGCAAAGGGTTGGTAAGTAAACCATCTCGCTATCCGCAACCACTGCATCCCTCTCAGATCCGAGTCCTGTAAAAAAACTAAACTCCAACTAAGAGGGAGAACATGACCTAAGCGCAAACACGACAAAAAACAGAAGAAAATAATTGTTGAGAAGATTGGAAAAGACATATGATGTTTTCTCTCGGATGCCAACCACAAGGGTAAGCATGGATTATGTAGACATATCAACATGGCATCAGTTCAGACCACCCGTTTGCTTGTACGATTTTCATGGAGAAAGATTTTAAACCAAAAATCATCAACAAAGACCAAATCAAATAAAAAAATTATCAACTAATCAGGAGGCCAAAACAGAGACCAGATAGCAAAAATTTATAGCTGAAAAACCATATGTTGTTGCGACAGATCGTCAGAATGATAACATATATCTCATCAATAGCAGAACCAAGAACCATATAGTAGGCTCAGCAGAAACATCATCTCTCAGTTCTTCTGCTCCATGTAGTAGGCTGTACATTTATACAAAACATGAATTAAAGGCCAAAAGATGTACATAAACATCAGTCTAATAAGAATTAAATGGAAGAACCAAGAACCACTTGAACACACACAGTTCTGTTCAAGAACCATCTAGTGCATTGTGATCTAAAAATATTGAATCAAGTGAAATGAAATAGAGAGATGCCCGGAAGGAAATGGAGCACACAGTATACAAACCAGAAAGTACCTTGTAACAGCACCCATCGATCGCGCCCGAAGGTCTATACGGGAAACTTGCTTGTTGGTGCGCAGGAATGATACTGCGCATTTGAGGTCCTCTTTCTAGAAGTAAATTAGCGTGAATTTCAGAATACAGTGAACAGCGCTATGAATGCAGAAGAACAAAATGTGTACTGATTATATACCTCATGCCAACCAAGGCTGACATAATCTCCGTCCGATGGACCTGAACCGGAAAAGTCTAGTGCGAAAACTGTGATGTTTGAAGGAAGAAGTACTACAGCAACTTCATTTGCATCTGCTCTGCATCAGCTGCATTGAGTTAGAGAAAAATCCTGTTAAATATTGAAGAAGGTATTGGTGATTGCTCGAGGTGATAAGCTAAATCATAATTAGTAAGTACATAGATTTGTAAATTTGTGCTATTAATCCAGTGCTGCAGTTTCCAAAGTCTAGAGGTATGTTAGCTAAAGCAAGGCACATTAAATAAGAATGCCAAAACTAACAAGTGCCCAATGCATGAGCAAACATATGCTAACAGTGATCACGCAGGGTAAGCACCTATTTCCATGGCAGTAGATCACACACGGGAGGGCATTATTTTCTGGAACGAAAGCAAGAAGATAGTGGCTGCATTTTAAGGTATGGCCCCTTGCATTTGTGAGCTGCCATAAGGTATACCAATAAGGTTATAAACAAAGATGTCCCCAGTTGGCGTCACTTCTCATCAGCAAACTAAAGAAAGAAGAAACCTCGATAATTGGTCTCCGTACCTGCCTCCAAGTCTAGTTGTTTATACCTTCGCCCTGCAAGCATAAACCCTCTCTCCCATAAGGACTGATCTGGGTTATACTCTGACCTGCAAATTAGCCATTCAATCCCATCAGATCAGCTGCAGATGCTTAAAAGCAACAGCAGATTGGAGTATAACTGTATAATTAATCTTATGATACTAACAAAGTGGACTGCGAAAGTAGCAGACTTATTCACAAAACTACAAGCTCCTTTTCATTCTTTTTTTCACCTAACAAATCATCAATAGAGTAGATGGCTTTAATTATTCAGACAAAAATGCTATAAATATCTTAAGAACAAAAAACAATAATTTGCAAAAATGCTTATTTTCAGCATAACAATTATATGTTGCTTATTCGCCTTGACAGCCATGGCTTTCTGCTCCAAGCCCGTGCAGACCCATATCCTCTATGGTTTGCTGTTCCAAAACTGAGCAGCCCCTTCTTCAGGAGAGAAGAAAGGAGAAACGACGCGAGCGAACGCGCGCGCACACACACACACACACAAACACACACAAACACACACACAGAGACAGGAGAAGAGAAAGGAAAGAGACGTGCTACCCTGTGAGGATCATACTACACACCGGTTGCCTCCCAGTTCATGCCAATCTTGCTAAGGGGCACCGGCCTGCTGCAGGCGCCTCTGGTCGCCCGGCAACACCTACGACTGGCCACCACGAACGACGCACACCTGAAGACGACCAAGGGCCGTCGCTCACGGCGCCGCTCCTGTCTTGACGGCTGCTGCCACCTGTCCAGGGCACCGCACTACACGCCGCGCTCACCTGCACTGACCGTCAACCCGCATCGCTCGAGCCGACGCCAGCACTGGGTCTCCTCTTCTTCCAGATCCTGGCCGGCAGCTGAGCCGGGTAGAGCTCCTCCCCACGTCTTCCTCACAGTATGGGCTCTCCTCCTCCCGCAACTTCCTCTCTCGCGGATACGGTGGTGGTGCAGCTAGCCGGTGGCGCGCTGTGCTGGAGGCCGTGGAAAGGAGGGAGGAGGCGTTGCTGGATGGGTAGGAAGGAGGAGGCACCGCCGGATGGGGATGAAGGCGGACGAGGAGGAAGGAGAAGGCGCCGCCAGATGAGGAGGAAGGAGGAGGCGCCGCCGGGTGGAAGGGAGGTGGTGTCGAGGGAGTGGAAGGAATCGAGGAGGCGTGATCTGTTTTGACCGCTCGATCTAGGGCTTTTTCACCAGGAGCGTCATTGGTCACCGACCCAGTCGGCGAGCCCTTCGCTGCAGTGTGGACCAATGATTTTATGGGTCAACTGGCAGCCACCCAGTGAAGCAGTGCGAGGTGTAACAAAATTTAGTAGTGAATAGTAAAAACCAACGGTGAAAAACGAACGAGAGAGTTGATCGAGTGGCCAGCGATCACGCGCGCGGCAAGGCCTCCAGATCGGCGGGTTGCATAGCTAGATTTATATGTTCAACGTCGACGATGGAATCTACTCCTCCGTTCTTATCTCTTATAACCACATTTTATAGTCTATCGCCAGCCGCTAGCCGGGAATTGGAGGTTCCTCCGCATTGTGCCTCATGCTGTTGATTCAGTCTACTCATTGTTTCTCACGCTGAACGGAAGGCTGGAGCTTTGTCTCCTTGAACCTTGCCAGTTGCTACTGTTGTTAGCTGGAGCGGCTCGCTATGCCTTCTCATATAATTCTTGTGGTGCCAACGCATGAAACGCGCGCGTTTCCACTCCATGGCAAGTCAGCGCCTACTCCTAGCCCTGTTCCTCACGGCCGTCGTCATGCTCGCCGGAGCAATGGCTACCACCACCCCATCTTTCTTGTTGGAACCGCAGCCCTCTAGCTACCTCACCTCTCACTCAAACGGAGGTAAAAGAAAAAGAACAGTGGACATAAGATTTTCCGGCCGACGCACGAACACCGTCACGGGCACACGAACACCTCAATCCTTTTCTTTCTTACAATGGCTACATGGCTACTCACAGCTCATACCGGCGCCTCCGTTTGACCAGTACATGGGTATTTATACATGGGCGCACACACGACCCTCCCACCCCACCGGCCACTAACTCCACACACACACGCACTGAGCTAGCTACATGCACGGCAACAACCACCATGCACTCACCTCACGTAACAACCTGGACCCACTAATCACTGGCCTTATCTTCTACTGAAAACTCTCTAACAGCCACACACGACTTGACCAAGCTACTAACCAACAATCATGCATGGCTCGGCTAACAAACTTATGCATGTCAAGATTATGTCTAAGAGTCTCCCCCTAATCTTGATTTGCCATCGCTCGAGTTGTTGCAACTCCTGTCATTGTCGTCGTCATAGCCGTGACCCAGCCCGCGGACCCGATTCGACGCATCGACGCCGGTGGCACCACCACGGACCCAATCTGGAGCACTCACGCCGGTCTCACCGTGCTCCGTCACGACTCCGGCGGCATACGCCGAGTTCCTTCTCCGCCGGCGACACACGCCTAGCATCCCTCTGCGCCCCGCACGTCCCACGCGCACCCGATGCGCCCGACGAGCCCGACCGCACCAGTGCATCCCACACGTCCCGCGCGCACCCGACGAGCCCGACCGCACCAGACGCTCACCGCGCGCCGCCTCCGCGTCCGCCATGGCAGCCGCCAACGATAAACGCCGGAAGGATGTAGCCGAACTCGAGCACGGACTCGAGCACAACGACGACATACGCCTCCTCCCAACGTCAACCGCACGCTCGCACGTGCGCCCGCGGTCCCGACGCTCCCGACGCGTCTAGTGCGCACCCGGCACCCATAACACGCACCGGTCGCGCCCGGCTCGCCGCCACGGCTTATTGCCCTGCACCGCTGCGGCCTCAACCGCAGCGCAGCACCTCCATGCCGTTGTGTGTCGTTGAAGCCGCCACCACACAGGTCCTCCACGACCTCCTCACCGTGTCGCCGCAGCCACCGCGACCTCCTCGCCGCGCCGCGCACCTCCATAGACCGACACACGGCCCGGAGCATCGCGCAGCCGCCGGTGAACTCCGCCACCGCCGGCACGCCTCCGGCAAGGGGACGACACCCAAGATGAACCAGCTCATGATACCAATTGTTGGAACCGCAGCCCTCTAGCTACCTCTCCTCTCACTCAAACGGAGGTGAAAGAAAAAGAACAACAGACACAAGATTTTCCGGCCGGCGCACGAACACCGCCACGGGCACACAAACACCCCAATCCTTTTCTTTCTCACAGTGGCTACATGGCTACTCACGGCTCATACTGGCGCCTCCGTTTGACCAGTACATGGGTATTTATACATGGGCGCACACACGACCCTCCCACCCCACCGGGCACTAACTCCACGCACACACACGCAGTGAGCTAGCTGTTGGAAATATGCCCTAGAGGCAATAATAAATTAGTTATTATTATTATATTTCCTTGTTCATGATAATCGTTTATTATCCATGCTATAATTGTATTGATAGGAAACTCAGATACATGTGTGGGTACATAGACAACATCATGTCCCTAGTAAGCCTCTAATTGACTAGCTCGTTGATCAATAGATGGTTACGGTTTCCTGACCATGGACATTGGATGTCGTTGATAACGGGATCACATCATTAGGAGAATGATGTGATGGACAAGACCCAATCCTAAGCCTAGCACAAAGATCGTAGTTCGTATGCTAAAGCTTTTCTAATGTCAAGTATCATTTCCTTAGACCATGAGATTGTGCAACTTTCGGATACCATAGGAATGCTTTGGGTGTACCAAACGTCACAATGTAACTGGGTGACTATAAAGGTGCACTACAGGTATCTTCGAAAGTGTCTGTTGGGTTGGCACAAATCGAGACTGGGATTTGTCACTCCGTGTAAACGGAGAGGTATCTCTGGGCCCACTCGGTAGGACATCATCATAATGTGCACAATGTGACCAAGGGGTTGAGCACATGATGATGTGTTACGGAACGAGTAAAGAGACTTGCCGGTAACGAGATTGAACAAGGTATCGGGATACCAACGATCGAATCTCGGGCAAGTACAATACCGTTAGACAAAGGGAATTGTATACGGGATCGATTGAGTCCTTGACATCGTGGTTCATCCGATGAGATCATCGTGGAACATGTGGGAGCCAACATGGGTATCCAGATCCCACTGTTGGTTATTGACCGGAGAACGTCTCGGTCATGTCTGCATGGTTCCCGAACCCGTAGGGTCTACACACTTAAGGTTCGGTGATGCTAGGGTTATAAAGGAAATTTGTATGTGGTTTCCGAATGTTGTTCGGAGTCCCGGATGAGATCCCGGACGTCACGAGGAGTTCCGGAATGGTCCGGAGGTAAAGATTTATATATGAAAAGTCCTGTTTTGGTCATCGGAAAAGTTTCGGGTTTTATCGGTAACGTACCGGGACCACCGGGAGGGTCCCGGGGGTCCACCAAGTGGGGCCACCATCCCCGGAGGGCTGCATGGGCTAAGTGTGGGAGGGGACCAGCCCCAGGTGGGCTGGTGCGCCCCCCCCCACAAGGCCCAAGGCGCATGGAAGAGTGGGAGGGGGCAAACCCTAGGGTAGATGGGCCCTAAGGCCCACCCCAGGTGCGCCTCCCCTCTCTCCCCCTCTGGGCGCCACCCAGATGGGATCTGGGGGCTGCCGCCACCCTTGGGGAGGGAACCTTAGAGGGGGCGCAGCCCCCTCCCCTTCCCCTATAAATAGTTGAGGTCTAGGGGCTGCCCAACACATGAGTTTCTCTCCCTCTTGGCGCAGCCCTACCTCTCTCCCTTCTCCTCTCCCGCAGTGCTTGGCGAAGCCCTGCAGGATTGCCACGCTCCTCCACCACCAGCACGCCGTTGTGCTACTGCTGGACGGAGTCTTCCTCAACCTTTCCCTCTCTCCTTGATGGATCAAGGCGTGGGAGACGTCACCGGGCTGTACGTGTGTTGAACACGGAGGTGCCGTCTGTTCGGCACTAGGATCTCCGGTGATTTGGATCACGACGAGTACGACTCCTTCAACCCCGTTCTCTTGAACGCTTCCACTTAGCGATCTACAAGGGTATGTAGATGCACTCTCCTTCCCCTCGTTGCTGGTTTCTCCATAGATAGATCTTGGTGACACGTAGGAAAATTTTAAATTTCTGCTACGTTCCCCAACACTAGCTACATGCACGGCAACAACCACCATGCACTCACCTCACGTAACAACCTGGATGCACTAATCACTGGCCTTATCTTCTACTGAAAGCTCTCTAACAGGCACACACGACTTGACCAAGCTAGTAACCAACAATCATGTATGGCCCCGCTAACAAACTTATGCATGTCAAGATTATGTCTAACAGGCCAAAACCGGAACCATCGGAGCACGACGATCACCGGAGACACGACCGGAGTGGAGGAGGAAGAACACAGAAGGATTGCCGGCGCACAAACGCCCCCCCCCGCACGTACGGGACTTTCTGTTATTCACCACGAGCACGAACTCGTCCTCCTCAGTGATTACACAGGGGTGGTGTAGACCTTATACCCGCGAGCTCCGACATCCCGGGCCGCGCTCAAACGCACCCACCTGCCACTCGCCACGTCCCGCGTGCATCGGCTCGTGCGCTCCGATCGTGCCCGCACGCGATCGCCGCGGCCATGCAGCGCCCGACGCGGTCCACTCCCCCTAAACCTCGCTCAGAGACGTGCAGCCTCGCGCACACACGCGCTGACTCGCACACACACACGCCTACACGCACGCACACCTGGTTCGAGCCCGACACGGCCACCACGCGCACACACGCGCTCGCCGTGCCCGCAGCCTAGCCGAGGCTTATATGCCCTACATTTCTCCCCCTAAGCCGAGGCTCAGAGGAGGCCGTAGTCCCCGACGTCGACGTCCTCCAGCAGCGCCTGCTCCGCCGTGCCGTCGTCGTTGTAACCACCATCGCCCGCTGCCGCTGCCGAAGCCCACAGCTCCATGCGCCGCCGCGCCGCGTCTGCGTGCCACACCCCACGTCCCCGCGCTCCCGGCCCGCGCTCCCGGCCCGCGCTCCCGTCGCGCACGTACGCGATCTGCGCACCAGGTCCAGCGCCTCGACGTGGTCCGCACCCGCGGTCCCGGCGTGCCCGACACGTCCGGTGCGCGCCCATACACGCACCAGCCACGCCCGACTCGCCGCCGCGCCTCATTCGCCACGCACCGCTGCGGCCTCACCCGCAGCGCCACGCCTCCATGCCGCCGCCATGCCGTGTGTCGTCGCCGCGCCTCTTCATCCACCGCACGAACGGCGTCACAGCGAGCCACAGCCGCGCCCGTCTCCGTGCTCACCACGGACTCGCCGCGCCACAGCCCCGAGCCGTGAGGCTCTGATACCAAATGTTGTTGCCAAAACCGGAACCACCGGAGCACGACGATCACCGGAGACACGACCGGAGTGGAGGAGGAAGAACACAGAAGGATTGCCGGCGCACAAACGCCCCCCGCACGTACGGGACTTTCTGTTATTCACCACGAGCACGAACTCGTCCTCCTCAGCGATTACACAGGGGTGGTGTGGACCTTATACCCG
The DNA here is from genome assembly GCF_018294505.1 of Triticum aestivum. NCBI lineage: Eukaryota > Viridiplantae > Streptophyta > Magnoliopsida > Poales > Poaceae > Triticum > Triticum aestivum. Next base: position 451,853,804 of record NC_057807.1, on the reverse strand, counting down.
CGAGCTCCGACATCCCGGGCCGCGCTCAAACGCACCCACCGGCCACTCGCCACGTCCCGCGTGCACCGGCTCGCGCGCTCCGATCGCGCCCGCACGCGATCGCCGCGGCCATGCAGCGCCCGACGCGGTCCACTCCCCCTAAACCTCGCTCAGAGACGTGCAGCCTCGCGCACACACGCGCTGACCCGCACACACATACGCCTACACGCACGCACACCTGGTTCGAGCCCGACACGGCCACCACGCGCACACACGCGCTCACCGTGCCCGCAGCCTAGCCGAGGCTTATATGCCCTACATTTACTGCCAAGATTATACGACCATCAACACCAGCACCAGCAGCTTAGACCAGCGTCTCGCAAATATTGCCAAGCTCGTCCTGAACCTCCGCACTGGCGCCATCGGCAACGGCGGCTTCTTCTACGATAACTTCGGTGCTCCGCCGGACAAGGTATACGGCCTTGTCATGTGCTACATCAACTATAACTGGACTATGCGCGAGAGATGTTTGGAGGCAGCACTCTCTTTTCAGAGCGAGCAGTGCCAGGACACATGGAGGGCTGGGGCCATGTACGATGCGTGCGTCTTACGATACTCAAACGAGTCTTTCTTCTCCGTAGCCGACGCCTCTTTGGCCTTCGGAGAGTCTAAGCGGCACGATCATCAAGACATGGTCGGCATGAACGAGACGCGGTGGAAGCTGATGAGCCGGCTCATTCCTAAGGCCTCCGGCTCGTTGCTGAGGTACGAACGGCAGCCTGCATACGGACTCCCGTGGCACCTCGCTAGAGATGTACGGGCTGATGCAGTGCACCAGAGACTTGACATCATATGACTGCGCCGAGTCAACTTATGGAAGTAATGAGCAACCTCACTAACAGCTCAGCTGGTAGTGTGAGGTCGTACAGTTGCTACAGTAAATTCAGCATGGAACCGATCGAAATCCGCAGCCCTTCACCTCCAGAGCCGTCCGAAAACACCAGCACTTCACCCGCAGGTACAATATCTCACTCTCACCCCTTACATGTATCATAAAACTGATATTGCGTCTGAATTTTCCCAATGCATGTGTTTCCGTGCATTCAGGATTTGTGTCTGCGCCCAGCTCAAAGCGCCGCAAAATGAAGCTGATAATCGCAGTGTCCACGGTTGTCGGTTCCATCTTTTCTCTGATCATCTCAGTGTGGCACTATCGGCGCTGGCTAAAAGAAAGAACTGAGAAGATGGAGCAAGAGAACTTCTTCAGCGACGAGGAAATGAAAGAGGAGTTCAGTCAGGTAAGGGACCGGGCCCAAACGATTTTCTTACCGTGAGCTGGTAATCGCCACCAACAACTTTGCAAATCGCGACAAGCTGGGGGAAGGAGGTTTCGGTTCGGTATACAGAGGACACATAAAGGACCTAAGTCTTGATGTGGCGATAAAGAGAGTGTCCAAAAGTTCGAAACAGGGGAGGAAAGAGTACGTCTCTGAGGTGAGCATCATAAGTCGTCTCAGGCATCGTAACCTTGTACAACTCATTGGATGGTGTCATGGTCGTGGCGAGCTTCTCCTGGTCTATGAGCTAATGCCCAATGGTAGCCTTACCGCACATCTTTACAACATAGTCATAGACAACAAGTTATCATGGCCCACGAGGTAAGTATCTAGAGATTGTCCATTTCATTTCTACGACTCTCAATACCGTGTAATTCCATCAATTGTCCATTTATTTATTTACAATAGTTATAGACAATCAAGGATTAGAGAAACAAGTATGTATCAATTTGTACATAAGTTGTGTTTACATCATCTAAAATGGAAATATTTGGTACGCATTATTATTCTAATGGGTTCTTTTGCAGACATGAAATTGTGCTTGGGATTGGTTATGCACTTCTGTATCTCCATCAAGAATGGGAGCAATGTGTATTGCATAGGGACATCAAACCAAGCAATGTGATGCTGGGCGCGTCCTTCAACGCTAAGCTTGGTGATTTCGGACTCGCTAGGCTCGTCAACCATAGCCAAGGATCACACACAACGGAGCTTGCCGGCACCACAGGGTACATGGACCCAGAGTGCATGCGCGTAGGCAGGGCGAGCATCGAGTCAGACATCTACAGCTTTGGTGTAGTCCTACTCGAGATCTCCACTGGTCGTAGACCCGTTGTGGTTTTGCCGGATGACACCGTGATCCACTTGGCGCAACGGGTGTCAGAGTTGTATGACCAAGGAAGGATTCTTGACGCGGTAGACCAGCAGCTAAATGGGGAGTTCGACGTTGAAGAAATGGAACGTGTGATGGTGGTCGGGCTCTTGTGTACATGTCATTACTCGAGCCTAAGGCCGTCCATAAGGCAGGCCATCAATGCCTTGAGGTTCGAGGCTCCATTGCCGAACCTCCTATTGAAGATGTCGTCGGTTGTCTCTCGAAGCATTTCTCCTCCATTTTTGCTTTCGCCTAATCAGAACTCAGGACTGACACGTTGTGCCTCGGCTCCACTGAACAACGAAATGCTTAATTAGCTTCTTCTTGTTCTGCTAGACAGACTTTATTTTAATCATTTGTTGAGGGGCGCAAGCTTAATTAGGTGTGGTAAGGAGATGCAACACACATACAATTTTTTCTTGTCGTAGTTGCATGCTTATGTTTGCCCAGTTAATTTATTTGCTAAATTAGAAGGGATTCTTCGCATACGGAGATGACCCTGCGTTCGCAATTTTGTGTACAAAGTTCTCGAATCTCGGACGCACTGGTTTTGAGGTGCAGGACAATACAAGACTGCATTGCATGGTCACTTCAATATTTGCATCAGTGCCTTGCTTCCAAGAAACCAATTATAATTGTTAAATTGAATTTTGAGGAAGTTTTTGATATTGAGCATGATGGCATCCTTGAGATCATGGAATTTAAAGGGTTTAATGTACGTTGGAGATCAAGTTTCAGGGAGCTTCTATCTTCAGGTGCTTTCTCTATGTTGCTGGAAGTTGTTCCAGGAAAACAATTTATTTTGCCATCATGGTATTCGACAAGAAGATCTGATATCCCCCATGATCTTTATATTGGCTACCGATCTTCCTCAAACTGTTGTGAATGATTTGCTCCAGTGAGGAGATATTTGTTTTCCCATTCCATGCCATGACACTGACTTCCCAATTGTTCAGTACACAGATAACACACTTTTGAGTATGCAAGAAGATGATCAACAGCTCCTGACTTTAGGACTCCTCTTGACTTTCTCTCAATCTACTGGCCTACTTCCTCTGCAAAGAAATATAAGATCGTATAGTTCTTTACAGAGGGAGACATGTTAATTATCATAAGTCCTCGCTTATTCCTATCAACAGCTAGCAGGGCCGGACCGGCAAAATCCGAGGCCCTGTGCGAAACTAAAAAACATGCCCTATTTCACTAGAATTTTGCCCTGTGAGAAACTAAAAAACTGGGCCTTATCTCACTGGAAAAAATGAACTAACGAGCAATTATGTCTCGCAGATAAAATTTATAATGTATGTAATTTAATGTCTTAAATAATAATTGGGCAACGAATATTATTTGAAGATTACGCGTCAATATTTGATAACTAGACGAACCGTCTAACTCATCTAGTCTCGTGTTCTGTCCAATTAAACTGCTATATTGTGATCTTTATTTGGAGATTATGCGTCAATATTTGATAATTAGAAGAACCTTTTCATTCCGAAAGACAATGAAAAAAGCCATTGAATTAACTAAAAAAGCAGATATAAGGGGAGTAAAAATAAAAATTGCGGGTCGTCTCGGAGGAAAAGAAATGGCACGTGCCGAATCCATTAAAAAGAGTAGACTTCCCCTCCAAACAATTCGCGCTAAAATTGATTATTGCTGCTATCCAATTCGGACTCATCTAATCTCATGTTCTGTCCAATTAAACTGCTATACTGTGATCTTTAACCGAAAAGGCACGAACCGATCTCTAGCGATCCATGCTAAAAGTTTATTAGAAAATTAGTAATTAAAAGTAGGCACCAAAGTTAATTAGAAATGAGGACTTGCCAGCAGCACGCTACCTGTTTTGAAGCCGTGAAGCACCTCACCTGAAGGATGGAAACCGTGAGACGGTGAGAGCATCCGGAGGATGGAACTGTCGTGATCGCTGATCGATCGGACGGTCCCGTTTTCAATCGAGGAGCGGCCGTGAGGATTGTCGCCGAATCGTCTACCGATCGCACTAGACAGCAGCAGGGCCGGCCAGATCCTCCTGTAGGCACTACCGCACTAGGAAGTAGCCGAAGCGGCCGAGTAGCGACGGCCGCCGGCGATGCGATCGCTGTTTTGCCATCGATGTATCTCCCGTCCCGATTCAGTTTTTTTATTAAGAGGTGTATCGATCCCTGGACAACCGACTAGAAAAGATCAAGCAGCGATCGCGAGATTCATGAGCAGCGGCCTGGCGGCTGGCTCGCATCGCGGACGGCAGCAGCCGAGCCGAACAGATTTTGTTTTTGATAAATATATTGGGCCTACAAAAATTTGGGGCCCAAAAGCGCCCGTTATAGGCTGATTCCCAAACGGGCGCACCCCCCCCCCCCCCCTTCCCTTCATGGGCCAGGCCCGTTTTACTTCTTCTTTTTCATTCCTTTAATGATCCAAAAAATTATGTGCCTGCCGCAGTAGTCGAACTCTAGACCCACGGCTTTTGTTCAAGTGCAGCTAGCCAACCGGGACAACTTATGGTTGTGATTAATTTTCTGCTTTTATGGTTTTTGTATAGTAAATATAACGGTACCACGTTTCTAGTCTGTTTTTTTTTGTTTGGTCGTATTAAGAAAATGTTCATCATATATTTATGAAATAGTTCACCTTTGAATTTATAAAAATGTTCATCATGTATTACAATTCATCGTATATTATGAAATTGTTCAACGTATATTAAAAAATGTTCATTGTGTACTTAAAATTTGTTCATCATACATTAAACAATTGTTCAATGCATACCACAAAATGTTTCATTTGTGTATTTGAAATTTTTTCAATGTTTTCTTACAAAAAAGTTCACTGTATTTTAAAAATTGTTCAACGTATATTACAAAAAAAAAATTTGCAAAAAAATGATTTGCCGCTGTCTACTTTTAGACTAGCGTTGCACTAAAACCGTTGTAGGATGCTAGCTTGGCTGGCTATGCACGCTAGAATCCATCGGGAGGTCTGGAGTTCGATCCATATGTGCGTTTCTTTTTTTGCCGCTCGACATATTAGGACGTCCCGAGCGAGCGGGGGCGAAGGAGGGAATCCAAAATGGGCCGGCCCATGAAGGGGGCGCGCGTGGGCGCCGGTTGCTCCGAGTGGCGCTTAAGGCGCCACTTAGGAGCTCCCGCTAGCATGCGTTTGGATGTCAGCTTTATTTTTTGTGCTACTGGGAGAGACATGCAGACTTTAGCGACAGCCTAGAGGCCAGGACCAGGGTGCCCAATCCGTGACGCAGCTGAGCAGGAAGCTGTCTGATTTATCCGCATCTTTGCGGCAGTGGAGTGGTGCCACGATCTGTTTCAACTTTGGCTCTGCTGGCCAAACATGCATGACGTCTTCTTGATAATCTTGATTTCTTGTGTGCCACTATTCTAAGGGCTAAGTACTATTCTGATGGCGATTTGCTGAATTCCAAGCCCAAGCATGGTGCTTCCTTCACCTGGTAAAGCATTATAGCAGGCATTACTACTCTGAAACGCGGCTATATTTTGACGAGTGGAAAATGGACATAACATCAATATTTGGAAAGATGTATGGATCTCAAATTGTGCCACTAGGAAGATTGTGACTCCTAGGGGGGACAATTGTTATCTAGAATGGTTGATCTGATTGACCCTGTTTCCAATATTTGTGATGAGGACCTGATTAGACAAATTATGTGGCCCATTGATGGTCAACAGATTCTTACAGTCCCTCTTTCGCAACATAACATGCCAGATTTCATTGCTTGGAGTTATACGAAAAATGGTATGTTCTCTATACGGTTTGCTTATTCCGTGGAGTGGAATGATCAGTACGGGAGTAAACTAAACACTCTAACGGGATGGGGCGAACCACACCTAACCCTATTTGGTGTCAGATATGGAAATTATCCTGTCCGGCAAAAGTCAAAATTTTTATATGACGTACGTTACATGTGTTGGGGAACGTTGCAGAAAATTAAAATTTTTCCTACGGTTACACCAAGATCCATCTATGAGTTCATCTAAGCAACGAGTCAAGGGAGAGAGTTTGCATCTACATACCACTTGTAGATCACGAGCGGAAGCTTGCCAAGGAGATGGTGATGATGGAGTCGTACTCGAACGTGATTCGGATCACCGATGTCCTAGTGCTGAACAGACAACACCTCCGCGTTCAACACACGTACGGGACGGGAGACGTCTCCTCCGTCTTGATCCAGCAAGGAGGAAGGAGAGGTTGAGGAAGGCATCTCCAAGGGCAGCACGACGGCGTGGTGCAGTTGGTGCAGCAGTATTCCGACAGAGCTTCGCCGAGCACGTACGGAGGAGGAGAGGTGTTGGGGAGGGGAGGGGCTGCGCCTTGAGTTGTGGTGTACAGCAGCCCTCCCCTCACCCCTCTATATATAGGAGAAGGGGCAAGGGGGGCCGACCCTCTAGGGAAACCCTAGAGGGGGGCGGCGGCCAAGGGGTGGGGGGCTTGCCCCCCAAGCAAGGGGGGTGCGCCCCCTTTAGGGTTTCCCCCCCAACCCTAGGCGCATGGGCCCAAGGGGGGGGGGCGCCAAGCCCACTAGGGGCTGGCTACTATCCCCACGCAGCCCAAGTGCCCCCCCGGGAGGGGTGGACCCTCCCGGTGGACCCCTGGAACCCTTCCGGTGGTCCCGGTACAATACCGGTATAACCCCGAAACTTTCCGGTGCCCGTTTAACAACTTCCCATATATAAAACTTTACCTCCGGACCATTCCGGAACTCCTCGTGACGTCCGGGATCTCATCCGGGACTCCGAACAACATTCGGTAGTCACATACTAGTCTTCCTAACAACCCTAGCGTCACCGAACCTTAAGTGTGTAGACCCTACGGGCTCGGGAGACATGCAGACATGACCGAGACCACTCTCGGGCAATAACCAACAGCGGGGTCTGGATACCCATGTTGGCTCCCACATGCTCCTCGATGATTTCATCGGTTGAACCACGATGTCGAGGATTCGATCAAACCCTGTATACAATTCCCTTTGTCAATCGGTACGTTACTTGCCCGAGACTCGATCGTCGGTATCCCAATACCTTGTTCAGTCTCGTTACCGGCAAGTCACTTTACTCGTACCGTAATGCATGATCCCGTGGCCAACACATTGGTCACCTTGAGCTCATTATGATGATGCATTACCGAGTGGGCCCAGAGATACCTCTCCGTCATACGGAGTGACAAATCCCAGTCTCGATCCGCATAAAACAATAGATACTTTCGGAGATACCTGTAGTGCACCTTTATAGTCACCCAGTTATGTTGTGACGTTTGATACACCCAAAGCACCCCTACGGTATCCAGGAGTTACACGCTCTCATGGTCAAAGGAAGAGATACTTGACATTGGCAAAGCTCTAGCAAACGAACTACACGATCTTTGTGCTATGCTTAGGATTGGGTCTTGTCCATCACATCATTCTCCTAATGATGTGATCCCGTTATCAACGACATCCAATGTCCATAGCCAGGAAACCATGACTATCTGTTGATCACAACGAGCTAGTCAACTAGAGGCTCACTAGGGACATATTGTGGTCTTTGTATTCACACGTGTATTATGATTTCCGGATAATACAGTTATAGCATGAATAAAAGACAATTATCATGAACAATGAAATATAATAATACTTTTATTATTGCCTCTAGGGCATATTTCCAACAACATGGCACTCTCCCATGCCGAGCAACACTTGCTAATAGACACATGAAGGTCTCGCCCCTTTGTCCTACTTGCTCTCAGGGTGTAGAAGACACGAAGCACATGCTTTTCCTATGTACTAAAGCAAAGGAGGTTTGGAAGAGGCTAGGAATAGATGAGATTATTGATAGAGCTTGTGAGGTTGATCGTGCTGGAGAGGCGATATTGGAATACCTTTTAGTTCTTCTAGATCAAGATTTGCGTATTATGGGGTACTAAAATGTACGAGAAATGATAGCTATTTCAGCTTGGTATCTATGGTGGGAGAGACAGAAATTAGTGCACAAGGAAACAACTCAGAATGCAACTCAGATATCAATGCAGATCATAGCCCTCACATACAATTTTGTAAATGCATCATCTTCAAAGGCGTCCATGAAAAAGGGGGGTTGGCATTGTCCCCCTAGGGGTTTCGTGAAACTCAATGTTGACGCCTCTTTTGACCAGGACATGCTGAAGGGTACGATGGGGGCAGTTTTGCGAGACGACAAAGGTAGGTTTATTGTAGGAGGAAATGGAAAGATTGAGCATTGCGCGAATGTTTTGATGGCAGAAGGTTTAGCCCTCAAATTTGGACTAACACTAGCACAAAGGGCAGGGTGCAATCGCCCAATCGTCAACTCAGATAATCTAGAGGTGATTGAGACCATGCAGGATGGAGGACAGTCAACGGGTGTGGCGACGGCAATTTTTGATGACTGCTTCCACTACGCATGTGATTTTATCATGACTAGATTCGAACATTGTAATAGAGAGGCAAATAGAGTAGCACATGAACTTGCTAGATTAGCTAGATTTTCTTCAACTTCAGATTGATTCGAGGAGCCTATCAATGAAATTATACTCATCCTCACAAACGATGTATTGGTTATTTCTAATGAATAAAGTTTTGTTTTGTTTCAAAAAAAAGACCCGGAGTGTATCAAAGACAATTAAAAAACTCAAGAAGGAGTTGGCAATCTTGCAAAATGATCCTGGGCGTTTGCCTCCCTCACATGGACCAACAGGTTCAGTTATATCACATGGAGGAAATTCTGCAGCACCAGCGTTCGTGGGTCGACTAGCTGACGGACGGCGACAGGAGCGCAAAGTTTTTCCAGCAAAGAGCTAGTATGCGTCGGCGCAAAAACTAGATTAAAAGTTTGCAGCGCGAGGACGGATCGTTGACATAAGATGCGGCTGAGATGGTGGTATTAATTGGTGAGTTCTACCAGAACCCATTCACGTCCGACGGGACCTCTAGTATGGACGTTGTGCTTGACGTTATCCCAGCTAAGGTGATGATGTCTAGTAAGCAACCTTCATATTGTAGACGTTGTTGGGCCTCCAAGTGCAGAGGTTTGTAGGACAATAGCAAATTTCCCTCAAGTGGATGACCTAAGGTTTATCAATCCGTGGGAGGCGTAGGATGAAGATGATGACTCTCAAACAACCCTGCAACCAAATAACAAAGAGTCTATTGTGTCCCCAACACACCCAATACAATGGTAAATTGTATAGGTGCACTAGTTCCGCGAAGAGATGGTGATACAAGTGCAATATGGATGGTAGATATACGTTTTTGTAATCTGAAAATATAAAAACAGCAAGGTAGCAAGTGGTAAAAGTGAGCACAAACGGTATTGCAATGCTAGGAAACAAGATCTAGGGTTCATACTTTCACTAGTGCAAGTTCTCTCAACAATAATAACATAATTGGATCATATAACTATCCCTCAACATGCAACAAAGAGCCACTCCAAAGTCACTAATAGCGGAGAACAAACGAAGAGATTATTGTAGGGTATGAAACCACCTCAAAGTTATCCTTTCTAATCGATCTATTCAAGAGTCCGTAGTAAATTAACATGAAGCTATTCTTTCCGTTCGATCTATCATAGAATTTGTACCAGAATAACACCTTAAGACACAAATCAACCAAAACCCTAATGTCACCTAGATACTCCAATGTCACCTGAAGTATCCGTGGGCATGATTATACGATATGCATCACAGAATCTCAGATTCATCTATTCAACCAACACAAAGTACTTCAAAGAGTGCCCCAAAGTTTCTACCGAAGAGTCAAGATGAAAACGTGTGTCAACCCCTATGCATAAGTTCACAAGGTCACTGAACCCGCAAGTTAATCACCAAAATGTACATCAAGTAGATCACGTGAATATCCCATTGTCACCACAGATAAGCACATGCACGACATACATCAAGTGTTCTCAAATCCTTAAAGACTCAATCCGATAAGATAACTCAAAGGGAAAACTCAATCTTACAAGAGAGTAGAGGGGGAGAAACATCATAAGATCCAACTATAATAGCAAAGCTCGTGATACATCAAGATCGTGCCAAATCAAGAACACGAGAGAGAGAGAGAGAGAGAGATCAAACACATAGCTACTGGTACATACCCTCAGCCCCGAGGGTGAACTACTCCCTCCTCGTCATGCAAAGCGCCGGGATGATGAAGATGGCCACTGGTGAGGGATCCCCCCTCCGGCAGGGTGCCAGAACAGGGTCCCGATTGGTTTTTTGGTGGCTACAAAGGCTTGCGACGGCGGAACTCCCGATCTATTGTACTCCCAGATGTTTTCAGGGCATATGGACATATATATGCGAAAGAAGTCGAAGTCGATTAGGGGAGCCACAAGGGGCCCACGAGGGTGGGGGGGCGCGCCTAGGGGGGTAGGGCGCACCCTGGACCCTCGTGGCTTCCTCGAAGCTTCCCTGACGTCTACTCCAAGTCTCCTGGATTGCTTCCGTTCCAAAAATAACTCTCCCAAAGGTTTCATTCCGTTTGGACTCCGTTTGATATTCCTTTTCTGTGAAACACTAAATAGGCAAAAAAACATCAATATGGGCTGGGCCTCCGGTTAATAGGTTAGTCCCAAAAATAATATAAAAGTGTATAATAAAGCCCATTAAACATCCAAAACAGGTAATATAATAGCATGGAACAATCAAAAATTATAGATACGTTGGAGACGTATCAAGCATCCCCAAGCTTAATTCTTGCTCGTCCTCGAGTAGGTAAATGATAATAACGAAATTTTTGATGTGGAATGCTACCTAGCATATTTCTCAATGTAATTTTCTTTATTGTGGCATGAATGTTCAGATCCAAATGATTCAAAATAAAAGCTCATACTGACATAAACATAGTAATACTTCAAGCATACTAACAAGTAATCATGTCTTATCAAAATAACATAGCCAAAGAAAGCTTATCCCTAAAAATCATATAGTTAGGCTATGCTTCATTTTCGTCACACAAAATACTCCCATCATGCACAACCCTGGTTTCAGCCAAGCAATTGGTTCATACTTTTTAACGCGCTTCAGCTTTTCTTAACTCTCACGCAATACATGAGCGTAAGCCATGGATATAGCACCATGTGTGGAATATAATATGATGATGGAGGTTGTGTGGAGAAGACAAAAAAAGGATAAAGTCTCATATTGACGAGGCTAATCAACGGGCTATGGAGATGCTCATCAATTGATGTCAACATGAGGAGTAGGGATTGCCATGCAACGGATGCACTAGAGCTATAAATGTATGAAAGCGCAACTAAAGAAACTAAGTGGGTGTGCATCCAACTTGCTTGCTCATGAAGACCTAGGGCATTTTGAGGAAGCCCATTATTGGAATATACAAGCCAAGTTCTATAATTAAAAATTCCCACTAGTATATGAAAGTGAAAACACAGGAGACTCTCTATCATGAAGATCATGGTGCTACTTTGAAGCACAAGTGTGGTAAAAGTATAGTAACATTGTCCCTTGTCTCTTTTTCTCTCATTTCATTTTTTGGTGGGCTTCTTTGGCCTTTTTTATTTTTCATAAAGTCCGGAGTCTCATCCCGACTTGTGGGGGAATCATAGTCTCCATCATCCTTTCCTCACTTGGGACAATGCTCTAATAATGAAGATCATCACACTTTTATTTACTTTACAACTCAAGAATTACAACTCAATACTTAGAAAAAATATGATTCTATGTGAATGCCTCCGGCGGTGTACCGGGATATGCAATGAATTAAGAGCGACATGTATGAAAGAATTATAACGGTGGCTTTACCACAAATACGATGTCAACTACATGATCATGCAAAAGCAATATGACAATGATGGAGCGTGTCATAATAAACGGAATGGTGGAAAGTTGCATGACAATATATCTGAATGGCTATGGAAATGCCATAATAGGTAGGTATGGTGACTGTTTTGAGGAAGATATAAAGAGGTTTATGTGTGATAGAGCGTATCGTATCACGCGGTTTGGATGCACCGGTGAAGTTTGCACCAACTCTCAAGGTGAGAAAGGGCAATGCACGATACCGTAGAGGCTAGCAATGATGGAAGGGTAAGAGTGCGTATAATCCATTGACTCACGTTAGTCATAAAGAACTCATATACTTATTACAAAAGTTTATTAGCCCTCAAAGCAAAGTACTACTACGCATGCTCCTAGGGGAAGGGTTGGTAGGAGTTCACCATCACGCGATCCCGACCTCCACACATAAGGAAGGCAATCAAAAGAGCACCCCATGCTACAAATTTGTCACACAACTTTTACCATACATGCATGCTATGGGACTTGCCAACTTTAACACAAGTATTTCTCAATTTCATAATTACCCAACTAGCATGACTCTAACATTACCACCTTTATATCTCAAAACAATTATAAAGTATCAATTTTATCATAGTATTCAATGCACTTTATATGATAGTTTTTATTATACCCAACTTGGATGCCCATCATACTAGGACCAATTTTTTAACCAAAGCAAATTACCATGCCGTTCTAAAAGACTCTAAAAATAATATAAGTGAAGCATGATAGATCAATAATTTCTACAAAATAAAACCACCACCGTGCTCTAAAAAGGTATAAGTGAAGCACTAGAGCAAATGACAAACTACTCCAAAAGATATAAGTGAAGCACATGGAGTATTCTAATAATTGTGCAACTGTGTGAAGACTCTCTGACATTTAAGAATTTTAGATCTTGGTATTTTATTCAAACAACAAGCAAAACAAAACAAAATGAAATACTTTAGGGATTATCGCTTGACACAAAAAGGGAAACTATTATGGGATCAAATTTATATGTTGTATTGGTATGCTAGGCAACTATGCTTGAGATATGATTATACTTGTTGCTCTAGGATGAAGGCTCCATACCTTCCCTTTTCATGCAAATTTAATGATAATAAAACCTTGGCTTCTTATGCTAATGGCATATATGATTACTATGATGTGGAACAAATAGAAGAATTCATTGCTTTTAAGGGTGCTTATGAAATTGAATCTTTGTTTGAAAAGTATGAAGCTTTTGATGATGATGTTTATAGGCCTGAAAATTATGCTATATTGAAATATTGCTATGAGAATTATGAATATAACTCAAATATTGATGCGTTTATTGAGAAAGTCTCTGTTGTCCAAGAAGAGACTATTATTTTGCAAGAGTCTATGGAAGAAGAAATTGATGAAACTGTGAGCTCGTTGGATGAAAAAGATGATGAGGAGAGCGAAGAATAAAAGGAGGAAGAGCGGATTGATCACCCACGCCCACCTTCTAATGAGAGTAACTCTTCAACTCATACATTGTTTAATTCCCCTTCGTGCTTACCAAAGGATGATTGCTATGATGATTGTTATGATCCCATTGTTTCTCTTGAAATATCCCTTTTTGATGATGCTTGCTATGCTTGTGGCCAAGATGCCAATATGAATTATGCTTATGGAGATGAACTTGCTATAGTTCCTTATGTTAAACATGAAATTGTTGCTATTGCACCCACACATGATAGTCCTGTTATCTTTTTGAATTCTCCAAACTACACTATACCGGAGAATTTGTGCTTATTAAGGATTATGTTGATGGGTTGCATTTTACTGTTGCACATGATGATTTTGATAGATATAATATGCATGTGCTTGCTGCTCCTACTTGCAATTATTATGAGAAAGGAACTATATCTCCACCTCTCTATGTTTCCAATATGATAAAATTGCAAGAAACTGTTTATACTATGCATTGGCCTTTACTTGGTGTGCATGAATTGTTCTTTTATGACATGCCGATGCATAGGAAGAGAGTTAGACTTCGTTGTTGCATGATATTTGTTACTTTGTGCTCACTACTAAATTATAAATCATTGTTAATTAAAATTGGCTTTGATATACCTTGGGATCCGGGTGGATTCATTACTTGAGCACTATATGCCTAGCTTAATGGCTTTAAAGAAAGCGTTGCCAGGGAGACAACCCGGAAGTTTTAGAGAGTCATTTATTTTTGTTGAGTGCTTTTATATAGTTTAAAAAATAAAAATAAAGAGGGGAACCCAAAACTTTTCAAAAAGGAAAGTGGAAGTGAGAGAGACAAGCATTGTTAAAGTGGGAGCTAGCCTTGAACTTTGTTCATGCTCACGGAAACTTTGTGAATCTTAATTACATAAACTTTTCATCAAAAATAATTATCCCCTTGTACAATTTCGTTGTATTATAAAAATAATGTGCCAAGGTTTGCATTTAGGATGTTTACAATGCTTGTTGGTTTGTGCGGTGTAGGACAGAAACTTTGGTTGTAGTGCGTGATTTTGCATTGTTTACTAGAACGTCAAATGGTTCTGATTATTTTTGCACTGTCTTTATGTACAAATTCTTTATTTTTCCTAATTTTGGTATAATTTTTGGGGTACCAGAAGTATGGTGAATGTTCAGATTTCTACAGACTGTTCTGTTTTTGACATATTCTGTTTTTGATGCATAGTTTGCTTGTTGATGAAACTATCAATTTCTATCAATTGATTAAGCCATGAAAAAGTTATATTACATTAGAAAAAAATGCAAAAACAAAATATGAATTGGTTTGCAACATTTCTTAGAGTAGTGATTTGCTTTATTATACTAACGGATCTTACCAAGTTTTCTGTTGAAGTTTTGTGTGGATGAAGTGTTTGATCGAGGAGGTCTCGATATGAGGAAAAGGAAGAGAGGCAAGAGCTCAAGCTTGGGGATGCCCAAGGCACCCCAAGTAAATATTCAAGGAGACTCAAGCGTCTAAGCTTGGGGATGCCCCGTAAGGCATCCCCTCTTTCTTCGACAAGTATCAGTATGTTTTCGGATTCGTTTCGTTCATGTGATATGTGCGAATCTTGGAGCGTCTTTTGCATTTATTTTTCACTTTTCTTTTATACACCATGCTGGTATGAGATAATCCTTGGTTGACTTATAGAATGCTCATTGCACTTTACTTAAATCTTTTGAGTGTGGCTTTATAGAATGCTTCATGTGCTTCACTTATATCATTTGAAGTTTGGATTGCCTGTTTCTCTTCACTTAGAAAACTGCCATTTGTAGAATGCTTTTTTGCTTCACTTATATTTGTTAGAGCATGGGCATATCTTTTGTAGAAATAATTAAACTCTCTTGCTTCACTTATATCAATTTAGAGAGATGACAGGAATTGGTCATTCACATGGTTAGTCATAAAATCCTACATAAAACTCGTAGATCACTGAATATGATATGTTTGATTTCTTGCAATAGTTTTGAGATAGAGGCGGTGATATTAGAGTCATGCTAGTTGAGTAATTGTGGAATTGAGAAATACTTGTGTTGAGGTTTGCAAGTCCCGTAGCATGCACGTATGGTAACCATTGTGTGACAAATTTGTAGCATGGGGTGCTCTTTGAGTGCTTTCCTTATGAGTGGCAGTCGGGGACGAGCGATGGTCTTTTCCTACCAATCTATCCCTCTAGGGGCTTGCGTAGTAGTACTTTGCTTCGAGGGCTAATAATTTTTTGCAATAAGTATATGAGTTCTTTATGACTAATGTGAGTCCATGGATATATGCAGACTCACCCTTCCACTTTGCTAGCCTCTATTATGTCGCGCAACTTTCGCCGGTATTATGAACCTATTATTTACCTTCCTCAAAACAACCACCATACCTACCTATTATGGCATTTCCATAGCCATTCTGAGATATATTGTCATGCAACTTTTCACCGTTCTGTTTATTATGACACGCTCCATCATTGTCATATTGCTCTTTGCATGATCATGTAGTTGACATCGTAATTGTGGCAAGGCCACCTTCATAATTTTTCATACATGTCACTCTTGATTCATTGCATATCCCGGTACACCGCCGGAGGCATTCATATAGTCATATCTTTGTTCTAGTATCGAGTTGTAATATTGAGTTGTAAGTAAATAAAAGTGTGATGATCATCATTATTAGAGCATTGCCCCAGTAAGGAAAGGATGATGGAGACTATGTCCCGCCACAAGTCGGTATGAGACTCCGGACTTTATGAAAAATAAAAGAGGCCAAAGAAGCCCAAATAAAAAAAAAGAGGCCAAAGAAGCCCACCAAAAAAATAAAAAAAAATAAAAAAGGAGAAAATAAAAAAAATAAGAGAAAAAGAGAGAAGGGGCAATGTTACTATCCTTTTACCACACTTGTGCTTCAAATAGCACCATGTTCTTCATATAGAGAGCCTCTTGAGTTATCACTTTCATATACTAGTGGGAATTTTCATTATAGAACTTGGCTTGTATATTCCAATGATGGGCTTTCTCAAAATGCCCTAGGTCTTCGTGAGCAAGCAAGTTGGATGCACACCGACTTAGTTTCTCTTGTTGAGCTTTCATACATTTATAGCTCTAGTGCATCCGTTGCATGGCAATCCCTACTCACTCACATTGATATCTATTAATGGGCATCTTCATAGCCCGTTGATACGCCTAGTTGATGTGAGACTATCTTCTCCCTTTTTGTCCTCACTGTTGGGTTTCGTAGTAATTTCAAAAATTTCCTACGCACATGCAAGATCATGGTGATGTATAGCAACGAGAGGGGAGAGTGTTGTCTACATACCCTTGTAGACCGTAAGCGGAAGCGTTAGCACAACGCGGTTGATGTAGTCGTACGTCTTCACGGCCCGACCGATCAAGCACCGAAACTACGACACCTCCGAGTTCTAGCACACGTTCAGCTCGATGACGTCCCTCGAACTCCGATCCAGCCGAGTGTCGAGGGAGAGTTCCGTCAGCACGACGGCGTGGTGATGATCTTGATGTTCTACCGTTGCAGGGCTTCGCCTAAGCACCGCTACGATATCATCGAGGTGGACTATGGTGGAGGGGGGCACCGCACACGGCTAAGAGATCCAAGGGATCAATTGTTGTGTCTTTGGTGCTAGCCCTGCCCCTCTATTTATATGTTGAGCCCCGGGGTCGAAACTTGGAGCAAAAACCTCCTCAAAGTCGGTTTTTCCCGAAAGGCAAGAGTCCCACTCGGACTCCAGGACCAAACGCCACAATCTTTGGCGTCTGGCCCAGACGCCATGGGCCTCGGCGTCTGGCCCAGGGCCAGACGCCAGGGTCTCCGGCATTTGGCCCCCTGGACTCCGCAAAACTCCTTTTGCACCGATCTAAAGCCTCATGGGCTTGACCCCTTGGCCTAACCATATCATCCAATATATGAATCTTTACGTCTCGACCATTTCGAGACTCCTCGTCATGTCCCCATTCTCATCCGGGACTCCGAACTCCTTCGGTACATCAAAACATGTAAACTCATAATATAACTGTCATCGTAACCTTAAGCGTGCGGACCCTACGGGTTCGAGAACAATGTAGACATGACCGAGACACGTCTCCGGTCAATAACCAATAGCGGGACCTGGATGCCCATATTGGCTCCTACATATTCTACGAAGATCTTTATCGGTCAGACCGCATAACAACATACGTTGTTCCCTTTGTCACCGCTATGTTACTTGCCCGAGATTCGATCGTCGGTATCCAATACCTAGTTCAATCTCGTTACTGGCAAGTCTCTTTACTCGTTCCGTAATACATCATCTCACAACTAACATATTAGTTGCAGTGCTTGCAAGGCTTATGTGATGTGCATTACCGAGAGGGCCCAGAGATACCTCTCCGACAATCGGAGTGACAAATCCTAATCTCGAAATACGCCAACCCAACATCTACTTTTGGAGACACCTGTAATGCTCCTTTATAATCACCCAGTTACGTTGTGACGTTTGGTAGCACCCAAGGTGTTCCTCCGGCAAACGGGAGTTGCATAATCTCATAGTTATAGGAACATGTATAAGTCATGAAGAAAGCAATAGCAACATACTAAACGATCAGGTGCTAAGCTAATGGAATGGGTCATGTCAATCAGATCATTCAACTAATGATGTGACCTCGTTACTCAAATAACAACTCTTTTGTCTATGGTTAGGAAACATAACCATCTTTGATTAACGAGCTAGTCAAGTAGAGGCATACTAGTGACACTCTGTTTGTCTATGTATTCACACATGTATTATGTTTCCGGTTAATACAATTCTAGCATGAATAATAAACATTTATCATGATATAAGGAAATAAATAATAACTTTATTATTGCCTCTAGGGCGTATTTCCTTCAGTCTCCCACTTGCACTAGAGTCAATAATCTAGTTCACATCGCCATGTGATTTAACAACAATAGTTCACATCACCATGTGATTAACACCCATAGTTCACATCACTATGTGACCAACACCCAAAGGGTTTACTAGATTCAGTAATCTAGTTCACATCGCTATGTGATTAACACCCAAGGAGTACTAAGGTGTGATCATGTTTTGCTTGTGAGAGAATCTTAGTCAACGGGTCTGCCACATTCAGATCCTCATGTATTTTGCAAATTTCTATGTCAACAATGCTCTGCATGGAGCTACTCTAGCTAATTGCTCCCACTTTCAATATGTATCTAGATCGAGACTTAGAGTCATCTAGATTAGTGTCAAACTTGCATCGGCGTAACCCTTTACGACGAACCTTTTTTCACTTCCATAATAGAGAAACATATCCTTATTCCACTAAGGACAATTTTGACCGCTGTCCAGTGATCTACTCCTAGATCACTATTGTACTCCCTTGCCAAACTCAGTGCAGGGTATACAATAGATCTGGTACACAGCATGGCATACTTTATAGAACCTATGACTGAGGCATAGGAAATGACTTTCATTCTCTTTCTATTTTTTTGCCGTGGTCGGGCTTTGAGTCTTACTCAACTTCACACCTTGTAACACAGGCAAGAACTCTTTCTTTGACTGTTCCACTTTGAACTACTTCAAAATCTTGTCAAGGTATGTACTCATTGAAAAAACTTATCAAGCGTCTTGATCTATCTCTATAGATCTTGAAACTCAATATGTAAGCAGCTTCACCGAAGTCTTTCTTTGAAAAACTCCTTTCAAACACTCCTTTTATGCTTTACAGAATAATTCTACATTATTTCCGATCAACAATATGTCATTCACATATACTTATCAGAAATGTTGTAGAGCTCCCACTCACTTTCTTGTAAATACAGGCTTCTCCGAAAGTCTGTATAAAACCAAATGCTTTGATCACACTATCAAAACGTTTATTCCAACTCCGAGAGGCTTGCACCAGTCCATAAATGGATCGCTGGAGCTTGCACACTTTGTTAGCTCCCTTTGGATCGACAAAACCTTCCGGTTGCATCATATACAACTCTTCTTCCAGAAATCCATTCAGGAATGCAGTTTTGACATCCATCTGCCAAATTTCATAATCATAAAATGCGGCAATTGCTAACATGATTCGGACGGACTTAAGCATCGCTACGGGTGAGAAGGTCTCATCGTAGTCAATCCCTTGAACTTGCCGAAAACCTTTTGCGACAAGTCGAGCTTTGTAGACAGTAACATTACCATCAGCGTCAGTCTTCTTCTTAAAGATCCATTTATTCTCAATTGCTTGCCGATCATCGGGCAAGTCAACCAAAGTCCATACTTTGTTCTCATACATGGATCCCATCTCAGATTTCATGGCTTCAAGCCACTTTGCGGAATCTGGGCTCATCATCGCTTCTTCATAGTTCGTAGGTTTCATCATGATCTAGTAGCATGACTTTCAGAACAGGATTACCGTACCACTCTGGCGCGGATCTTACTCTGGTTGATCTACGAGGTTCAGTAGTATCTTGTTCTGAAGTTTCATGATCATCATCATTAGCTTCCTCACTAACTGGTGTAGGTGTCACAAAAACAGTTTTCTGTGATGTACTACTTTCCAATAAGGGAGCAGGTACAGTTACCTCGTCAAGTTCTACTTTCCTCCCACTCACTTCTTTCAAGAGAAACCCCTTCTCCAGAAAGTTTCCGAATTTAGCAAAAAAAGTCTTGCCTTCGGATCTGTGGTAGAAGGTGTATCCAATAGTTTCCTCTGGATATCCTATGAAGACGCACTTCTCCGATTTGAGTTTGAGCTTATCAGGATGAAATTTTTCCATATAAGCATTGCAACCCCAAACTTTAAGAAACGACAGCTTAGGTTTCTTGCCAAACCATAGTTCATATGGTGTCGCCTCAACGGATTTAGATGGTGCCCTATTTAATGTGAATGTAGCTGTCTTTAATGCATAACCCCAAAACGATAGTGGTAGATCCGTAAGAGACATCATAGATTGCACTATATATCTAATAAAGTACGGTTATGACGTTCGGACACACCATTATGCTGTGGTGTTCCATGTGGCATGAGTTTGTGAAACTATTCCACATTGTTTTAATTGAAGACCAAACTCGTAACTCAAATATTTGTCTCCGCGATCAGATCGTAGAAACTTTATTTTCTTGTCACGATGATTTTCCACTTCACTCTGAAATTCTTTGAACTGTTCAAATGTTTCAAACTTATGTTTCATCAAGTAGATATCCCCATATCTGCTCAAATCATCTGTGAAGGTCAGAAAATAATGATACCTGCTGCAAGCTTTAATATTCACCGGACCACATACATCAGTATGTATGATCTCCAACAAATCTGTTGCTTGCTTCATTGTTCCGGAGAACGGCGTTTTAGTCATCTTGCCCAAAAGGCATGGTTCGCAAGCATCAAGTGATTCATAATCAAGTGATTCCAAAATCCCATTAGCATGGAGTTTCTTCATGCGCTTTACACCAATATGACCTAAACGGCAGTGCTACAAATAAGTTGCACTATCATTATTAACTTTGCATCTTTTGGTTTCAATATTATGATTATGTGTATCACTATGATCGAGATCCAATGAACTATTTTCATTGGGTGTGTAACCATATAAGGTTTTATTCATGTAAACAGAACAACAATTTATTCTCTTACTTAAATGAATAACCGTATTACAATAAACATGATCAAATCATATTCATGCTCAACGCAAACACCAAATAACACTTATTCAGGTTCAACACTAATCCCGAAAGTATAGGGAGTGTGCGATGATGATCATATCAATCTTGGAACCACTTCCAACACACATTGTCACTTCACCCTTAACTAGTCTCTGTTTATTCTGCAACTCCCGTTTCGAGTTACTAATCTTAGCAACTGAACTAGTATCAAATACTGAGGGGTTGCCGTAAACACTAGTAAAGTACACATCAATAACATGTATATAAAATATACTTATGTTCACTTTGCCATCCTTCTTATCTGCCAATCACTTGGGGTAGTTCCGCTTCCAGTGACCAGTCCCTTTGCAGTAGAAACACTTAGTCTCAGGCTTAGGACCAGACTTGGGCTTCTTCACTTGAGCAGCAACTTGTTTGCCATTCTATTTGAAGTTCCCCTTCTTCCCTCTGCCCTTTTCTTGAAACTAGTGGTCTTGTCTACCATCAACACTTGATGTTTTTCTTGATTTCTACCTTCATCAATTTCCACATTACGAAGAGCTTGGGAATTGTTTCCGTTATCCCTTGCATATCATAGTTCATCACGAAGTTCTACTAACTTGGTGATGGTGACTAGAGAATTCTGTCAATCACTATCTTATCTGGAAGATTAACCCCCACTTGATTCAAGCGATTGTTGTACTCAGACAATCTGGGCACATGCTCACTAGTTGAGCGATTCTCCTCCATCTTTTAGCTATAGAACTTGTTGGAGACTACATATCTCTCAACTCGGGTATTTGCTTGAAATATTAACTTCAACTCCTGGAACATCTCATATGCTCCATGACGTTCAAAACGTCGTTGAAGTCCCGATTCTAAGCCATTAAGCATGGTGCACTAAACTATCAAGTAGTCATCATATTGAGCTAGCCAAACATTCATAACGTCTGCATCTGCTCCTGCAATAGGTCTGTCACCTAGCGGTGCATCAAGGACATAATTCTTCTGTGCAGTAATGAGGATAAACCTCAGATCACGGATCCAATCCGCATCATTGCTACTAACATTTTTCAACATGATTTTCTCTAGGAACATATCAAAATAAACACATGGAAGCAACAACGCGAGCTATTGATCTACAACATAATTTGCAAAATACTACCAGGACTAAGTTCATGATAAATTAAAGTTCAATTAATCATATTATTTAAGAACTCCCACTTAGATAGACATCCCTCTAATCCTCTAAGTGATTACGTGATCCAAATCAACTAAACCATGACCGATCATCACGTGAGATGGAGTAGTTTTCAATGGTGAACATCGTTATGTTGATCATATCTACTATATGATTCACGCTCGACCTTTCGGTCTCCGTGTTCCGAGGCCATATCTGTATATGCTAGGCTCGTCAAGTTTAACCTGAGTATTCTGCGTGTGCAAAACTGGCTTGCACCCGTTGTAGATGGACGTAGAGCTTATCACACCCGATCATCACGTGGTGTCTGGGCACGACGAACTTTGGCAACGGTGCATACTCAGGGAGAACACTTCTTGATAATTTAGTGAGAGATCATCTTATAATGCTACCGTCAATCAAAGCAAGATAAGATGCATAAAAAGATAAACATCACATGCAATCAATATAAGTGATATGATATGGCCATCATCATCTTGTGCTTGTGATCTCCATCTCCAAAGCACCGTCATGATCACCATCGTCACCGGCGCGACACCTTGATCTCCATCGTAGCATCGTTGTCGTCTCGCCAATCTTATGCTTCCACGACTATCACTACCGTTTAGTAATAAAGTAAAGCATTACATCGCGATTGCATTGCATACAATAAAGCGACAACCATATGGCTCCTGCCAGTTGCCGATAACTCGGTTACAAAACATGATCATCTCATACAATAAAATTCAGCATCATGCTTTGACCATATCACATCACAACATGGCCTGCAAAAACAAGTTAGACGTCCTCTACTTTGTTGTTGCATGTTTTACGTGGCTGCTACGGGCTTAAGTAAGAACCAATCTCACCTACGCATCAAAACCACAACGATAGTTTGTCAAATAGACTCCGTTTTAACCTTCTCAAGGACCGGGCGTAGCCATACTCGGTTCAACTAAAGTTGGAGAGACAGTCGCCCGCAAGCCATCTATGTGCAAAGCACGTCGAGGGAACCGGTCTCGCGTAAGCGTACGCGTAAGGTTGGTCCGGGTCGTCTCGTCCAACAATACCGCCGAACCAAAGTATGACATGCTGGTAGGCAGTATGACTTGTATCGTCCACAACTCACTTGTGTTCTACTCGTGCATATAACATCAACATAAGTAACCTGGCTCTGATACCACTGTTGGGTTTCATAGTAATTTCAAAAATTTCCTACGCACACGCAAGATCATGATGATGTATAGCAACGAGAGGGGAGAGTGTTGTCTACATACCCTTGTAGACCGTAAGCGGAAGCGTTAGCACAACGCGGTTGATGTAGTCGTACGTCTTCACGGCCCGACCGATCAAGCACCGAAACTACGGCACCTCCGAGTTCTAGCACACGTTCAGCTCGATGACGTCCCTCGAACTCCGATCCAGCCGAGTGTCGAGGGAGAGTTCCGTCAGCACGATGGCGTGGTGACGATCTTGATGTTCTACCGTCGCAGGGCTTCGCCTAAGCACCGCTACGATATCATCGAGGTGGACTATGGTGGAGGGGGGCACCGCACATGGCTAAGAGATCCAAGGGATCAATTGTTGTGTCTTTGGTGCTAGCCCTGCCCCTCTATTTATATGTTGAGCCCCGGGGTCGAAACTTGGAGCAAAAGCCTCCTCAAAGTCGGTTTTTCCCGAAAGGCAAGAGTCCCACTCGGACTCCAGGACCAAACGCCACAATCCTTGGCGTCTGGCCCAGACGCCATGGGCCTCGGCGTCTGGCCCAGGGCCAGACGCCAGGGTCTCCGGCGTTTGGCCCCCTGGACTCCGCAAAACTCCTTTTGCACCGATCTAAAGCCTCATGGGCTTGACCCCTTGGCCTAACCATATCATCCAATATATGAATCTTTACGTCTCGACCATTTCGAGACTCCTCGTCATGTCCCCATTCTCATCCGGGACTCCGAACTCCTTCGGTACATCAAAACATGTAAACTCATAATATAACTGTCATCGTAACCTTAAGCGTGCGGACCCTACGGGTTCGAGAACAATGTAGACATGACCGAGACACGTCTCCGGTCAATAACCAATAGCGGGACCTAGATGCCCATATTGGCTCCTACATATTCTACGAAGATCTTTATCGGTCAGACCGCATAACAACATACGTTGTTCCCTTTGTCATCGCTATGTTACTTGCCCGAGATTCGATCGTCGGTATCCAATACCTAGTTCAATCTCGTTACTGGCAAGTCTCTTTACTCGTTCCGTAATACATCATCTCATAACTAACATATTAGTTGCAGTGCTTGCAAGGCTTATGTGATGTGCATTACCGAGAGGGCCCAGAGATACCTCTCCGACAATCGGAGTGACAAATCCTAATCTCGAAATACGCCAACCCAACATCTACTTTTGGAGACACCTGTAATGCTCCTTTATAATCACCCAGTTACGTTGTGACGTTTGGTAGCACCCAAGGTGTTCCTCCGGCAAACGGGAGTTGCATAATCTCATAGTTATAGGAACATGTATAAGTCATGAAGAAAGCAATAGCAACATACTAAACGATCAGGTGCTAAGCTAATGGAATGGGTCATGTCAATCAGATCATTCAACTAATGATGTGACCTCGTTACTCAAATAACAACTCTTTTGTCTATGGTTAGGAAACATAACCATCTTTGATTAACGAGCTAGTCAAGTAGAGGCATACTAGTGACACTCTGTTTGTCTATGTATTCACACATGTATTATGTTTCCGGTTAATACAATTCTAGCATGAATAATAAACATTTATCATGATATAAGGAAATAAATAATAACTTTATTATTGCCTCTAGGGCATATTTCCTTCACTCACAACCACCACCATATACCACATATAGTGTTATGTCCATGGCTTGCGCTCATGTATTGCATAAGAGTTGAAAAAGCTGATGGGATTATTTTGTGTGATGAAAATGAAGCATGGCCTAACTATATGATTTTGTAGGGATAAGCTTTCTTTGGCTATGTTATTTGATAAGACATAATTGCTTGGTTGGCATGCTTGAAGTATTATTGTTTTTATGTCAAATGATAGACTATTGCTTTGAATCACTCGTGTCTTAATATTCATGCCATGATTGGATTACATGATCAAGATTAAGCTAGGTAGCATTCCACATCAAAAATTATCTTTTTTATCATTTACCTACTCGAGGACGAGCAGGAATTAAGCTTGGGGATGTTGATACGTCTCCATCGTATCTATAATTTTTGATTGTTCCATGCCAATATTATTCAACTTTCATATACTTTTGGCAACCTTTTATACTATTTTTGGGACTAACATATTAATCCAGTGCTAGTTCCTGTTTGTTGCATGTTTTATGTTTCACAGAAACCCAATATATATCAAACGGAGTCCAAACGGGATAAAAACGGACGGAGAATTATTTGGGAATATTTGTGATTTTTGGGAGGAAGAATCAACGCGAGACGGTGCCTGAGGTGGCCACGAGGATGTTTACAATGCTTGTTGGTTTGTGCGGTGCAGGACAGAAACTTTGGCTGTAGTGCGTGATTTTACATTGTTTAGTGGAACATCAAACGGTTCTGATTCTTTTTGCACTGTTTTTCTCATCTAGGGAGGAGGTCAAGGAAGAATAAGAAGAAGAGGAGCTCTCTCCCTAGCTTCCGGTGGCGCCGGAACGCCGCCGGGGGCCATCATCATCACCGCAATCTACACCAACACCTCCATCATCATCACCAACATCTCCATCACCTTCGCCCATCTATATTCAGCGGTCCACTCTCCCGCAACCCGTTGTACCCTCTACTTGAACATGGTGCTTTATGCTTCATATTATTATCCAATGATGTGTTGCCATCCTATGATGTTTGAGTAGATTTTCATTATCCTATCGGTGATTGATGAATTGCTATGATTGGTTTAATTTGCTTGTGGTTATGTTGCTCTCCTTTGGTGCCCATCATATGAGCGCGCGCGTGAATCACACCATAGGGTTAGTTGTATGTTGATAGGACTATGTATTGGAGGGCAAGAGTGATAGAAGCTTCAACCTAGCATAGAAATTGATGCATACGAGATTGAAGGGGGACCAATATATCTTAATGCTATGGTTGAGTTTTACCTTAATGAACGTTAGTAGTTGCGGATGCTTTCTAATAGTTCCAATCATAAGTGCATAGAATTACAAGTCAGGGATGACATGCTAGCAGTGGCCTCTCCCACATAAAACTTGCTATCGGTCTAGTAAAGTAGTCAATTGCTTAAGGGACAATTTCATAACTCCTACCACCACTTCTCCACACTCGCTATATTTACTTTATTGCTTCTTTATCTAAACAACCCCTACTTTTTATTTACGTACTCTTTATTATCTTGCAAACCTATCCAACAACACCTACAAAGTACTTCTAGTTTCATACTTGTTCTAGGTAAAGTGAACACTAAGCGTGCGTGGAGTCGTATCACTGGCAGATAGGACTTGAGAGAATATTTGTTCTACCTTTAGCTCCTCGTTGGGTTCGACATTCTTACTTATCGAAAGAGGCTACAATTATCCCCTACACTTGTGGGTTATCAGAGATTGATCACAGACAACATAATTAGTGCCTATGAGTGTCTGCACTTTATGAAGTGGAACAAAGCCAAAAAACAAATTTTGTGCCGTCAAACTTAATATGATGAAAGCGTATGACCGAATCGAGTGGGAGTATTTAGAAGCCATTATGATCAAGATGGGGTTTGCACCGACTTGGGTGTCTCTTATTATGAGAATGGTAAGCTCGGTAAATTTTTCGGTTCTTTTTAATGGTGGAAAACTTGAGCAGTTCATGCCATCCAGAGGGATCTGTTAGGGGGACCCAATCTCTCCATACCCGTTTTTGCTTGCAGCGGAGGTCCTTACGCGCCTTTTAAAAACTAAAGATGAATCCTCGCACCTCAGTGGAATACGAGTAGCTTCATCGGCTCCGCCGGTAAGCCACTTGCTCTTCGCAGATGATAGCCTGCTATTTGTCAAAGCCAATTCTCTTGGAGCAGTTGAGTTGTCCTCTTTGATGGAAAGTGAGTGTAATGCATCAGGTCTTCTGTATTCTTCAGCAAGGGTTGTCCTAACTCACTCAGAGAGGAAGTAAAGAATGCTTTGAATATTATGAACGAGCCTCTCTCGGAAAGGTATTTGGGAATGCCGTCTGATGTGGGAAGCAGTAAGAATGGAGCTTTCAAATTCCTCAAAAATAGTGTGGGATAAGATCAAGGGGTAGTTGGAGAAACTACTCTCGGCAGGGGGAATGGAAGTTCTATTTAAATCAGTTGCTCAAGCCGTTCCGGTGTACTCCATGTCATGTTTTAAACTCCCCCGTGGCTTATGTGAGCATATCAATACCCTAATCCGAAAGTTTTGGTGGGGCAGGAAGGAGGGTAAGACAAAACCTAGTTGGGTCTCATGGATCACATTGACAAGACCTAAGTCCTGTGGGGGACTAGGTTTCCGAGATGTTGAACTCTTCAATCTAGCTCTCCTCTCTAGGCAAAAGCTTGGAGGATCATAACTCAGCCGGAGTCACTCAGTGCACGAATCCTGAAAGCAAAGTACTTCAATTCATGTGACTTTTTGCATGCTGAAATTGGAGCAGCTCCTCCTCAGATTTGGAGGTCTATTCTAGAGGGCCGGGATGATCTTGTTCAAGGCTTGATACGTCGGGTCGGTGATGGGCAAATAACAAATATATGGGAAACATAATTGGCTACCAAGGGCATCAAATATGAGGCCGATTGTTAGCAGGATACTCAATCCTCCTGTACATGTGGGTGCATTGATCCTACCGGGCGTCGAATGGGACCGAGCCACAATCGCATCGGTATTTTTACCAACAGATGAACATGCGATCCTATCCATCCCCCTCTGTACAAGACATATTGATGACTTCTGGGAGTGGGTGCACGAGAGGAATGGTGTCTTCACGGTACACTCAACATATCGTATGTTTGTTGAGACGAAGATGAGGTGAGAAGCTTGGCTTGAAGGCCGAGAAAATTCGTCGGACACAACAGGTGGACATAAGGCATGGTCAAGACTATGGAACATTGATGTCCCTTCAAAGGTAAATTTTTTCTTATGGAGGTTTGCTCAGCACTCCATCCCTACCGCAGATTTATTACATGATCGGAACATGTTGACTACTACTGTTTACGGGCTCTGCGGCGTGGAGGATTCGTGGCAGCATTTGCTATTACATTGTTCTGCTGCATGGTGTGTATGGGCACTACAGGACCCCAACCTCCTAGAGGCTTTGGTCAGCACGACAGAACCTGATGCCAAGAGATGGGTTTTCACCCTCATGGACACTTTGTCCCCGGCTGAATTCACCCAAGTACTTGTGAGTTTGTGGGCAATATAGTATGCTAGAAGACAGGCTCTCCATGAACATATCTTTCAAAGTCCTCTGGCTACCCATTTGTTTATCAAAAAATATCCGTGTGAGCTTTAGGAGTGCAAGGGAAAGAGACCAATAAGAGTCGTTGCTGTACCCTGGACGCAGGGCCAGCCGAGGTGGATCCCTCCGCCTGAAGGAGTGGCTAAAATAAGGGTCGATGGAGCTGTTGCAAGGGATCAATCTGAAGGTTCATTTAGTGTGGTTTGCAGAGACCATAATGGCACCTATTTGAGATCTTCAGTGATCAGATGCAGGGGGATTTCGGATCCAGTGACTCTTGAGATGTTGGCTTGCCGTGAGGCTTTGGCATTAGCTAACTACCTCTCATTACCGCGTGTTCTCATTGCCTCAGACTGTAAAGTGGTGGTTCATGGTATTAGACATCAAACAGGGGGCGTCTATGCGAGCGTCATCAAGGAGATCACAGAAACTTCAAAAGAGTTCAGTCATTGCTCCTTCATCTTCGAAGGAAGAGAGTCCAATCTCGAGGCACATAGCCTTGCTAAGCATGCTTTTGGTCTGGATTTCGGGCGCCACGTGTGGCTTCTAAACCCGCCATACTTACATTGTATCCCTATGAACTTCATTGATTAATAAAGCAAGTGTGTTTAGTTAAGAAAAAGGATGTCAACTTTTTTCTCGAATAAGCACGAGTGTGCATATCATTCATTAAAGAAGGGGAAAGACTCCCAGGTCATAAGTACATAAAAAATTTACATGCCGGAATTTATCCGACACCACCCCAACACATGGACTAGGACTACTCCTCGCGATATTGCCTACCCTCATCTACCTCGAACCCTTTTACATTGCCGTCGCCGAAAGGGTTGGTGTCACACCGTTGAACACAATGTCCTTGCGGTGCTTCCAAATCATCCACATCCCGAGTAGGCATAAGGCCCGAGTGGACTTGCAGTGCAAGGTGGTACGTCCCTGTCTAGTACACCAATCCCCGAGGCCTTCGTCCGTTGACGGCTCAAACTCATGTCTGTCCATAGTTCTCCCCATCCAATGCTAGACCTGTTTTGCAGAGACACAACCCACAAGCAAGTGTTGAATAGTTTCCTCGTGCTGGTTGCAAAGTGTGCATGCCTGTTGATGAGGTAAGCCACGTCGTGCTAGCCGATCGGACATCCAACAGCGATTTTTGAAGGCCAACCACGCGAAGAAGCGGCATTGTAGAGGTGCTCGATATTTCCAAGTGAAAGACGCCGTTGGGGAGACCCCGCGCCCCATGAACCTGGCCGCGTAGGCAGATCTAGCCGAAAATTGCCCGTCCTTCTCCCAAGACCAAGTGACCACGTCCTCCGTATCCTCAAAAAGTTGGAAAGCATTGATGAGCGGCCACGGTCAAAGGGATTCCCCCAAGGACTGAGGTGTTAAGTTGGGACCCAAGTCGCCTACCCAACTGTTATGATGCAGTGCCGCCGAGACCAACTTTAATCTTTTGAGCCGATCGGATACTAGATTGTCCACTGTCGGGGCCAACTCCTGAAGTCTGTATCCATTGATCCACCTATCCTCCCAGAAAAGGGTGGCTTTGCCATTGCCCACCGGGGTGCGAGCAGCCGCCCGTACCAATTCCAAAGACTCTGCCAGAACTGGGATGTGGAATTCAGCCCACAATCTGTTTTGTCTGCCTTTTGTAACCACGACCATCTTGCCTGCAAAGCCTTGTTTAGCCATTGTAAGTTAGGGATACCCAGTCCACCTGCCCATTTAGGCGTACATACCGTGTCCCAGGCTACAGAGCAGTTGCCACCTCTTGCATCTTTCTTGCAGGACTTTTTTTTAAAAACCACCTCATATATTGATTAACCAAGATTGTTATTACAATCATTCATTACAAAATTCACCACGCAGGGTGGAACATCATTAACAAGGATACCATCCGATCTATTATCGAAACTAAACTTTGCAACAGTATGGGCCACAACATTAGCCGAACGTTTAATCTTGGAGTATTTAAAATTATTAATAAGCTCTGATAAACTCCTCGCTTCCTTTTTCAAATCAGCCATTGGAGACCTCTCCTATTTCATTTGCAAGGGACCCAATCACAAACCAAGGCAGGAATTGATGCCTTGTCTCAGCTTCCTTCCAGAGTGGGGGCCTGGTGACAGGGATTGATTGAAATGATGAAGGAATAATGGTAGGGCGAAGGAGAGGAACTAAAGTGTGCTTTATTTTGGTACGCTGAAATTTTATGACTTGGTTGATCTAGGTGTCGGATAGAAACTCCCTTGTCCTCTAATTGTTACTAGTTATTATGGTTTTGCACAGATTTTCTGACAGCCTTCTGGGCAATTTTGTTATAAGCAAGCAATGTAGAAGGAGCTCACCTGCTGCAAGTTGGTATAAGTAATGTGTAATGATCACGAAAAACTTTCAAACCGTGACATTCTGTACTGAAATCCCCCGCGATAACCATTCCTTGAAGTGTAATTTGTACACACAATTTAGCTTGGCTCCCCTTTTTTTGTACCGGTATAAATGATTGGGAAAAAAAATCATGTACATTTAACTCTGAGAATATATGTCTATATATGTTGGCAAGTGTTCTGTGCCGAGTGCACTTCTCTTCAGTAGTTTGTTACTCCCTCTCTAACTTAATTTAAGACGATTTTTGACACTATATTAAGGTGTTTTGACACTGTTATAGTGTCAATAAACGTCTTATATTAAGTTACGGATGGAGTACTATGCAAACTTGTTTTTTGTTTGTTATTGTGGGAACTTGTTTCTGTAATGCATGTGTAGTCATTTTGCCACTTTGGGCAGTTTATCTGTCCGTGACAGAACTTATTAGTATTGCTGCAGCTTTGTACTCTAAGCAGGAAGAAAAGTGCAATTTACCTATTTGTTGCCAGTATCATATAGGAAGTTTTTGGAGGAAATTAACTGTTATTTCTGAGTTACTTTTTCTCTTATGAGGAGGTTTCCAAAGGGGGCGTCGTCGATTTTTTAAAATTGAGGACACTAAAAATCATACCATCATGGACGGAGGTGATGAATATGAAAACTGCCGGTGATGGCGAACATGAAAAGTGGCAACATGAATGAGTAGCAAGAAATGTGGGACGATTTTTACTCCCGGTGCAACGCACAAGCACTTTAGGTTAATGCATGCAAAGATATAAGTGAAACTTTTTTAAAAGGCACGGCATAGACGTCGACGCTCAAAAACGTGTACATACACTCAACTGTATGAACATACACATGCATATCCTACCCTATAAGTACAGAGAGATTAAACCGTTAGGTTTTGAAATTGATGAACTCATGACAAGCACCTCACTATCGACGAGAATGTCGGTTTGTACCCTATTGTGCTGCGCTCATAGGTGTTTCAGTGGACACTTTAATTTTCTCTCCCGTTGAAATGCACGGGCATATGTGCTAGTAAGCGTTCAACTAAGGAGCGCGGATTAGATTAGATACATCACTCAATTAGGGGAGATTTCGGCATCATCATCGCATCGATAAACTTTTTCAAGGTGATTAGTACATCGCTGAACTGACGGAGAAGAAGAACCTTGTACTTCCTAGGAGCATCTCCAGCCGTGCCCCCAACAAGGCCCCCCAGGCGACTTTTCGGCCGCCGGTGCCAAAAAATCGCCCAGTCGCGCCTCCAGGGGCCCATTTTTCGCCGTCTCAAGCCGAAATTGGCGCCGGCGGACCCAACCCGAACCCGGCGCGCTGGGGGCGCTCGGGGGCGCCGGGCGAATCGTTTTTGGCGTGAAAGCGCCGTGGGGCAGCCACGTCAGCGACATCGTCCGCCTCGTCTTCCCGATGCCTCAGTTTCCCGCGGGGAATCAATGGCAAGGCTGCCGCCGGTCAGCTTTGCCATTGATTCCTCACGGGCGGCGTGTCACGGGGCGGCGCGCCGACGCCTCCCCTCCCTCGGACGCGTACACATGGACGCGGCGCGACTATATATGGTCTCGCTCGCCTGCGTTGGAGTGCCACCCCAGCCCTCCCTCTCCCGCCGATCTCTTCTCCCCAGCCACTCCCACTCCCCGATGGCCGAGCGTTTCCCCGGAGACGAGGCGGCGGCCAACGGCTTCGGCCGCCGTTCGCTCCGCGAACAGGAGTCCTGGCTCCTGTTCCAGGCGAACATCCCGGTGCCGCCGGACATGCGCGCCGGGCCGACGGGCTGGAGGCTCAGCAATGGGGAGTGTCCATTCCCCCGTTGCCCGGCGCCGTCACCAAGCTATCGTACTTCGCCGACGAGGTCGAGATCACGCGTGCCTCTCTCACCGACGCCGAGCGCTTCCTTCCCTAGTATGCCGCCGACAACAACGCGGCTTGGGCGGCGTGCTTCGAGCACCGCCAGCAGCAGCGGCTGGCGTCCACCAACGGGGCGCCGGTGGTCGGCGGCATCAAGAACAACGAGGGGCGCCACCTCTGGTGGGGCGTCCCCGGCCGCACCCTCGACGGCGTGCTGACGCACCTCGAGGGCGGCAACAACCCACCGTTGGCGTACCCCCCGGCGAGGACGGCCGCCCCGACGCACCGCTGACGCGACAGGCAATGGGCGCCGAGGAGGTTCGGCTTCTCCTCCTCTTCTTCCTCGTCGCGTTCTTCCTCCCAATCCTCCGGCACTCCATCGCTGCTCGGCGTCAAGGCCGAGCCCGCGGCGGAGACGCCGCTCGGCCGGCGTACACGCAGCTCCGGCATCGTCATCAGCGAGGGCGGCCGGCGCGCCTCCTCGTCGGCTCCTACCCCGCGCTTCGTCAAGCCGAAGACGGAGCCGAGTCTCGCGCCGGTGAAGACGGAGCCGGGGCTGGCTCCGGTGAAGACGGAGCCGGGGCTGCTGGCGCCGGTGAAGGCGGAGCACGGCGAGGTCGAGCTCGACGACGACGCGACCCTTGAATGGGCACGCCAAGACTCCCTGAAGATGGCGAGGGAGCGCCAGCGCGCCGCCCTACAGCGCTTCGTGCAGCACCGCCGAGGCCGCGACGAAGGCGGCGTCGTCATCATCGACGACAGCGACGACGACGACGACAGCGACGACGACGCGCCGCCGCCGCCGCCACCAGCCGGGGAGGGGTCCAGCAGGGGCGCCCGAGTCAAGGAGGAGAAGGCCGACGATGGCGGCGACGATGGCGACTTCTCGGCCTTCAGCAAGTTTTTTTTGACTAGTTTTTATATGTAATGGCGTATTTTAGCCCAAGTTTACGAATATAAAAGTCCAAGTTTACCGAAAATTGGCGTGTTTCAGGATTTCGGCCCAAGTTTGTCTAATTTTTTTTCCACGTCTGGGACCGGCCCTGAGGGCGACGGCTTGGGGCCAACTCGCCCCAGACCCACTTTTTGCGCCGGGTCATCCCAGACGGTGATTTTAGGCGCCCCCTCGGATGCCAACGGCTGGAGATGCTCTAGACTAGACTGAACTTGGAATAGTTCCCGTTCCCGTTTGCTCGGAGAAGAAAAGAGTCCGTTTTTACTTGTGATCCAGCCAGTCCAGAATCCGCGTTTAATTACTTGTTTTCTTCCATGATGATGAATGATGATCCGGACTCGGTAGTTTCTCGTGTGGTCAACTTGTGTTCTTATCCAATTGGTATTATTATACGGAGCAGCTCTCTTTGTTTCTTGCTTTTCTCCTACTGGAAGCCCGCGACGGACCCGGCTTTCCTCGCACCCCGACCTCCCATGCATACTAGAAGAACGCCCGTGCGTTGCAACGGGGCCACATTAACTTTAAGAGTTCAATATTACGACATTGGCGACCTTTTTTACCATCAAATCCTCACACACACAGACACACACTCTCCCTCCGTCTTCCTCACTCTCTATCCCCCTCTCCCTCTCTCTCTAACACACACATATCCATCTTATTGGGTACGGGACCATAATCCATCTATTTCACACATACACGCTAGTGCATAACAATATGAATTATGTGTATTATATTTGCCACAGAACTGAGGGAATTAATTTCATGTAAATCGACCAGCCACAGCTCCAAGAATACGCGGACGAGGTGGCTCGGGTCGGCGTCGGCGCCGTCCAGCGCGGGCCACGGGCCCGCTTCCAAGTGCACGTGCAATGCATGTCTTCACAAATATTATAACCAGATGTGAGAAATCACATGCATAGAAAAGACATTCTGATAGCAATCCAAATACCATACTCAATTGAATACCTAACCTGGACAATACTCTTATTTCTATGCGCCAAAAAAAATGGAATAGCAAAGCTAAGTATGCCTACATACGCTCAGATTATATATAAGAATCTTGCGTGAACAATTGCAACAAAGCACTAAGCAGCGATAAATTTAAATAAAAAATCCATTAACTATGCAGGCAACATGCTTGTTACAACAGAGAGAGATAGGAAAATGTCACCTCCAGTAATGTAGCGCAAAGGAGTGGAACGAAGCATGAATGAGCGGTTGTCTGTTCTTCTCCATGTACATGGATCAGCAGTAGAGGCCAAGTATATAAGTACTTGACCGAACTCCACACTCCACTCTTCGTGTACGGAGAGCTATGTCACCTTCTCGCCGCTGCAGCATGGGAGGACGGCTGGTTCACGTGACCCTCCAGCTGGGGGATCCATGGTGGCTGACCGGGCGAAGAGGAGGTCGTCGGGGAGGGACACATCGGCAAGATCCGGTCACCACACGACCTGAAGAGCAACAGTGATCTCCACAAGCTGTAGGCCGATGGCGTGCTCCATCCCCTGCGATGTGGTGACCATGGCAGTGGCCACAGCTCCTCATGCTCGCCTCGATCTTGGCGACACACCCTGAGTGTAGGAGGCAGCAACGACCTCGACGAAATCATGGCCTCCATCCCGGAACGCAATCATGTCGCTTTAAATAAATGGATTCAATCATGTGACTCTAATTACTTCGGATTGTTATGTGCACACTAAGCGGGGTGCAGTTAGGAAAGAAAATGTTCTCTAATTAAAGTGATTGAGTGATTTAAGGTAAGGTTAATTAATTTAGATTTGATTTTTAGTGATTATTAGTAAAGTATGATGTGTCTTTAAAATCTTTTATTTGTTTCCTTAAAATATATTATTTGTTTCCTAAAGAAATTTGCAATAATGGAAGATATCGGTTGATTTGGATAAGTTAGTAAATTTAGATCCGTGATTGCGTGCACGTTTGGAAAGTGCTGATCTCCACAAGCTGTAGGCCAACGGCGTGCTCCATCCCCTGCGATGAGGTGACCATGGCGGTGGCCGCAGCTCCTCATGCTCGCCTCGATCTCGGCGACACACCCTGAGTGTAGGAGGCAGCAACGACCTCGACGAAATCATGGCCTCCATCCCGGAACGCAATCATGTCGCTCTAAATAAATAGATTCAATCATGTGACTCTAATTACTTCGGATTGTTATGTGCACACTAAGCGAGGTGCAGTTAGGAAAGAAAAATGTTTTCTAATTAAAGTGATTGAGTGATTTAAGGTAAGGTTAATTAATTTAGATTTGATTTTTAGTGATTATTAGTAAAGTGTGATGTGTCTTTAAAATCTTTTATTTGTTTCCTTAAAATCTATTATTTGTTTCCTAAAGAAATTTGCAATAATGGAAGGTATCGGTTGATTTGGATAAGTTAGTAAATTTAGATCCGTGATTGCGTGCACGTTTGGAAAGTCCTGATTTGCAAGGAAAGAGCTGAGGGGTAAATAAACCGGTGAATAAGAAACCATCATCGAAAAAAATCTACGACGGTTAACCTACGAAAAAAAACCGGACGAAAGTGGTGGGACGAAAAAAAACCTGGAAGCGAGACTACCAACTGCTTCATTAGGAGTAGAGATAAGTAGCCACGTCCCCGCAGCCCCATGGCCAACCAAAGAAACACGTACGACAACCGGCGACATCGTCTTCACGTAAACAAGTTTTCAATCTCGGTCAGCTTTTCGAGCTTGATGGAGAACCAGGGGGCAGCAGCTGGAGCGGCGGCGCCGGAAAAGGAGGCGCAGGCGGCGGCGTCGACGACGTGCTTCAAGTGGACCGTGGGGGAGGGCGCGTCGCTAATGGAGCGGGCCAAGGACCAGTACAAGCAGTTCACGGAGGCGCAGGCGAGCGAGCACTGGGAGTGCCTCAAGAACAAGGTCAGCTCTATGTTTGCCGAGCCAATCTTCGGCGGAGGCGCCAAGGACCACGGCTCAACCACCAACACGCCGCCGCCCGTCGAGTCGCAGTAGATCATCAACGTCGTCGTCGTCGTCTAGATGGTCTGTATATATGTTAGTTACTAGTTGTGAAAGTTCAGGTCTTGGATTAAACTTGAGGAACTGTATATTCAGGAGTTTGAGTCGATTATAAATTAGTCCAATTATGTTGAAGACGAGCTCTCTTTTATTTTCTTTTCCCGTTCCCTTATTCCGAGGCTCGACCCATAGCAATTTCGTACGATTTTCTTAGTTTTTTTTTTCACTTGAGTATGATTCTTGTTCACTTCTTCATAGGGCTCAGTTCAAAGAAATTTACAGGTTTTTTGTGGAGGATCTGGATCCATGAATTCCTAGGTTTTGCACTTTATTTTAAAAGAAAATTGCCATCCACCCAAATCTCTTTACAAATCTAAATTTATGTGGTTTTGTAATCCTAGTGATATCCCACAGGGTTAAAGAGGCCATATATCACTCCAAAGCTAATTGCTTTTCCTATTCGAGTCCTGAAAAAACCATGTGGTATAAATCAAGGGACTGTCTATTCTACATCCGGATGAAATCCAATTAGCTTTCATCCATATTTTTTAGCCAACCAAAGAATGACAAGTGTCTCCTGTCCCGTGTCTCTTGTTTGCTTTTCTGTCCCGCTTTTATAAATAGACTAACGGGTCTACACCCCAACTTCTACAACCCGGACAGAAGAGCAGCTAAAAAGTGGAGATCAAAGAACCACAACGATACAGCGATACAGCCAAAGCTTTTCCATGTACACTAAGCTAAAGAAACAAAGGGATGAGGAAAGGACCAAGATGATGTCACCTAAAAATTACATTGACAAAGAAGTATAATTACAATAATATTACCACCAAGAAATTTGCTGTAAAATCCACTAAAATCGACAATACTTTCTATCATGCCCACTAAGAATTACAGTGTAAGATGCATTAAAATTACACTGTAAAATCCACTAAAATGACACTGTAAATCTACCAACAATCCAAATGGTTTGCACTGAAAAAACTGTTAAGATTAACCACTAAGAATTACAGTGCAAGATGCATTAAAGATGCCACTTTAAATGCACTAAAAAAGACCTTGTAAATCCACCAATAATCCAAATGATTTGCACTAGTGGTTCTATGTTACATGCTACTCAAAAGGGGAACTCATCCACCAATTGAGCTAGGACTGTGCACATGCTGAACCTCACTTGGCATTGCCTCCCTACACAAAAAAAAATCAAAGAGACCAGAATAGGCAAAGAAAAAAAAGCTAATAAGGAGAAAAGAAAATGAAATAGAGGACAAGGAAAATAAGAACATAAATTGCCAAAGAAAGCAGTGACAAAAGATTTGTCGCAGCTGTTCAAGGGGCTGAAAAACATGTCATTCACATATTTGATCCTAAGATTTCGAATGTCTACATTGGAGAAAAGATTTGCCATCTAAGTTCTTGGTGTGAAGATCTCCATATACTTCAGAGTGAAGACACCACAATCATGCCTGAAAAGTTACAAAGAACACAAAAAATA
The DNA here is from genome assembly GCF_018294505.1 of Triticum aestivum. Classification (NCBI taxonomy): domain Eukaryota; kingdom Viridiplantae; phylum Streptophyta; class Magnoliopsida; order Poales; family Poaceae; genus Triticum; species Triticum aestivum. The sequence goes on along the minus strand of NC_057807.1, from coordinate 451,815,408 downwards.
AGAAAAGAAGCCTACAAAACAATCTATATAAAATTAATCAAAATCATGTAAGGCAAAAAAACATAATACCAATTCTCTTGCTTAGGAACAACTGTATACAAGACATCAAACTCTTCGATACTAATTCATTTGTGCATCATAGGAGTGATATACCCATCCCAAAGCCCAATGAAATTATGAATCTGTTTTGAAACTAAAAAATTAGGAAATCATACCAAACTAATTTACTGTAGAAAATAAAATTAAGTGCGTCGTAGACGATAAAGAGGAGCTATCAGTACAATTAAAGTGCATGTTACACTGAAATAACTAACACTAAATGCACTAGACACAAAGTGGTGAATACAGTACAATGGCACTAAGCTTTACATAGTACAACAACTAAGAATTACGGTGTAAATCCAATGAGAATTACCCTGTAAAATCCACTAAGATAAATTACAGTATAAATCCAATGAGAGTTACACTATAAAAATTCACTAAGATAGTTACAGTGTAAATCCAATTTGAGTTTCACTGTAAAATGCACTAAAGATAATTACAGTATAAATTCAATGAAAGTTACAGTGTAAAATGCACTAATCCAATAAGAGCTACAGTATAAAATGCACTAAAGAAAATTACAGTGCAAGTCCAATGAGAGTTGCACTGTAGATGCACTAAGGATAATTACAGTGTAAATCCAATGGCAGTTACACTGTAAAATGCATTAAAGATAATTTCAGTGCAAATCCAATGAGTTACACTGTAAAAATGCTCTAAAAATAATTACAATATAAATCCAATGAGAGTTACGCTGTAAATCCACTAAGATAATAGGGGAATACAACTGAAATAAACTAAAAATACATGGAAAAAATGCACTAGAACAGAGAGGGAGCATTAAAAACGATATTTGTAGTACATGAAAGTGGCACAACTACAAAATCTAACAGAAATATACATAAAAGCTTACAAGAAAAATCACCAGCTCATCATAGATATCTCTATGATACATTGAGTTCTCTCCAAACGCTGAGTCAAGAAACACAAAAGCTCTATCTTCGATACACACGACAAACGAAAAGCGACCATCGAGACCAATAGGGAAGTACGACTGAAATTAAAAAGATAGAGAGTAAAAAAACCAGTAACAAATCATGAAAGAGTAGATCATGAAACACAAAAGCTCTACTCTTTTTGTATTGTTTCTGTATTGCTTTTTTTTTAAACTAAAAAAATGAACAAACATATTCAACCATGCTTTTCTAACTTGATTCTTAACAAAATAACAGAGCAGGGCATACTCTTTTACTCAACTACTTCAGGCGCAAATGATGTACAAGGTACTATCATTGTGAAATTTAAATATAAAACAGCAGGGAAAGAAATCCTGCAAAAACGTTCATTAGCTAATGCAAAAAATATTGTTCTACCTTGAGCAGCAACATGTTGCTAGCAAAGCGAAAGAGCAGATCAGAATCCACAGAGCACTCTTGTTATAAACTCAAAATCAATAGATCACTAGAAAAAGCAATAAGAACATATACAGATGAGTAGATCCTACACAAAAGCAAAATCTAACAAGTGTTTTTACACTATGGTTACAGAGGAACAGAAAAATAACATGTGAAACTAAATTACACTGGCAGATAAGGAATTTACAGTGACAGACAAACTGTAGTTACAATACTAGACCACTAAAATTTCAGTGGACAGCAATAGAAATTACAGTAGTGGACCAGGGTGAAAAATCCTTTGTAATTACAGTTTGAATTACATCTCTAGACCACTGGAATTACAGTGTAAGCAAACTGTAATTCCAGTGCTAGACCACTGGAACTACAGTGTAAAATACAGTGTATTATATAGAGAAACCAATATGTTCCTGCTCAGAAACCAAAATGACACTATGATTGAATATTTGAAACTTTGGAACTTTATAAAAGGGCAACTTACTGTCACTTGAACTTAGTATTACTATGATCTTTTAAATGTAATTACTATGAAGATCGCACTGAAACTAAAGAAAAAAGTTAAGCACTGATACTACATGGCACACACAAGAAACCAAATTTGGACCATCCTTTGTACCCTCGTTTGACTAAATATAACCAGCAGATTTACCAACTAACGAATCATTTGATGCTTTCTTTGTAGAGTCAAGAGCAAGAGACTTGCAACCTACACAGCAAAACCAAAATGACATTACGGTAAAAAAATAAAATAAAGAAACAACCAAATGCATGAAAGTAAATTACAAACAAGATAGAGATTGGCTACCTGAAAAATGTTCAGACCTAAAAATCCACATAATAGACCCTACTCAACTGCAGAGTACAAGGGTAAAAACCAACTAACAGTCCTAGTCAAATTCACTAAGAGGAGAATCAACTGAAAAATTACAGTGTAAGCCCACTGAGAGTTACACTGTAAATACAATAAGAATTACACTATAAGATCTACTAAAGATAATACAAAAATAATCCACATAATAGTCCCTAGTCAAATGCAGATTACAAGGGTAAAACCCCGCTAACAGACTCTAGCCAAAAATACACTAAGAATTACAGTGTAAATACACTGAAAATTACACCGTAAAATCAAGAGCTACAGTGTAAATACAAGGTAATCCAAGAATAACTAATAGTCACTACAAAAACACTAAGGATTACAGTGTAACTCCACTAAGAATTACACTGTAAAAATCAAGAGATACAGTGTAATTCTTATAGGATTACAACGAAAGATCAACTGAAAACTACAGAGTAAATCCACTAAGAATTACAGTGTAGATCCATTGCAAATTACAGTATAAATCCACTAAAAATACAGTGTAAATTCACTGAAAATTACAGTGTAAATCTAGTAAAAAAATCCACCTAAAATTACGGTGTAAATTCGCTAAGGAATTACAGTGTAAATCCGCTAAGAAATTACACTGTAAATCCACTAAGAATTACAGTGTAGAACACTCAGAAAACACACTATAAATCCACTAAGAAAACAGGGATTTCAGATAGAGCAATCAAACATTTACAAAGCCGAAAATGAAAAGGACATTCTGTTTCACAGAAACACAAAGAACAGAGCTGAAATTTGCTAGCAGAACGCACTAGCTACGACAACGAAGGGATGTACAACAAAAGCTAGCAAAGGATAAAAAGGGACATACAAACTTGCAGCCCAGAGTTAATTCACAATACAATTCAGACTGTAGTTACACTGATACTGAGTGTAATAGGTGCTGGAAAACAAGTGGAAAATTTAGAGTAGATCACTCAAACTTACACATTACTGAAGTTACAAAGCCAGAGACAAAAGCACTCAAATATTACAGAGTAGATCACTGAAACTTACACATCACTGAAGTTGCAAAGACAGACACAAAAGCACTCAAAAATTACAGAGTAAGATGGACTGATAAAACTTGAAACTACAGTCCAGAATCACTGACGCTTAACTGGTAAAATTCAGTCCCAATCACTCCGATTTCGCCCAAAGTTACAGCCCAACTCACTGACAAAAACAACTGGCATCGTACACACATACAGTCGAAACATCTACGAGCTAAATCAACATTTACATCCACACATCTAGGGGTTGTACACATATAGGGGCACATGAACAACTACAGAAACATTCGGGAGCATAAATAAAAAATAGGCATAAGGGAACCAAACCCTACAACTATATTGAATCAGGTGTTGCTGCATCTACATCTACTATATGTTGCTCCATCTGCAACAAAAATCAGACATCTAGGAACCACCACAAACAACCTAAAAGAGCTAGGATCCACCACTACACACGGGAACAAGCACACCTTTAAGCCAGATCTAGCAGGATCCTACAGAAATGCAGCGAAATGAAGACATGGTGAAAGGATACTGGCAAGCAAACCTCGTTGTGGGAAGAAGGGAGGCACAAGGCTCGGAGAACACCACAGCAAAAGGAGGAGCATCACGAAATCAATGGAAGCAGATAAGACACCGCC